>NC_135863.1:2284731-2379731 GCF_031162955.1 Sander vitreus
TACAGTAATGTATTCAGTGTTTCCTCTACGTTAATAGCATAGTGGCGGTCCACCACGGTAACATTTCCAGTGCCACGGTATCAGAAATAGGGCAGACTCACAACAGGGTTTCCGCTATGTACACCGCGCACCACCGCTCCTTCAGCTGTTTATGAAAAGTGATAAAGTCGTAAAGCCGTCTGCTCCACTGAACTCAAGCAACTGTCATCCGCTCTCTCTCCCCCTAGGGTGAGCAGAGCAACTGGAACAGTGACAGGACGTCATCACTCGCGAAGTCTTGGCAACCAAATAAACAACAGGGCGAGTACTACTTCACTCAATAAGTGATAAACAGCGACGAAAGCCGCGACATGAAATCCACACTCACGCCCGTGAAATATGACCGCTACAGAAAAATGTAGCTAGTAATGTTCACTCAGCGTTTAGTTTTGCTGTTAAACTGTGTGTAAAATGAGCGGTGACGTTAAATCACCCTACGGTACCGTCTATTTGCTGGATGGTTTCAAGGTAACGGTCGGCAGCTAACATTAGCAGATAAGCCCATACACTGACGTCCAATTCACCCCCCACCCCTGAAAAAAATTCTAGAGGAAACACTGGTATTCCTTCTTGCTGTAACACAGTATTATAACGCATTACTAATAAAATGTCGGTAATATTACATCCGTTACAATCTCAATAACGCAAGTTACAACGCATTTTAACCCAACATTTAGTGGGGTTTGTTTTTGTAAGAATTCACCAACACCGCGAAACATGTCGGCACAGAAAAAAAAGAGCCTGCGAGTGTTATTTCCTGTTGCTGGATTCGGTGGTTGAGATGACTGCAGAGACAGATACATTTGCGAAATGGACATTATTTTCATATAGTATTAAACAATATAATACATTAAACATGGAATCAGGGTTTGAATTACGTGGGAGCCAGTAGGAGCTGAGCTCCCATAGAGAGAGGATGAGCTCCCATGAAAGCAGTAAAATCATATACCTGTGGGGGTCTCTAAAAATCATCAGCACCATTAGTTAAATCACAAATAAAGCACTTTTCCCAAACACATGGAGCTCTGAAGCAGACCTGTGCGTCGCTTAGCGTCGCTGTAACAATAGAGATGAGCAGCGCGCCTTCCGTCCGTGGTCTGTACAGCTTCAGGTTTATAAAGGACGCGCTCTGCTGCGGCAGATGGGTCACGTTTGTGCTCCCCGTAATTCTGCCGTAGTTTTGGTTTTCCACCTCCGATGTAGAGCAGCGTACAGCCACTTCCCTAAACTTTGTCTCATTCAGAGACCAGAGTCTCAAACGGAGCTCTGAGTCTGTCAGAAGGTCTGAGATCTACCGTATCAGCAGAGCAATCACGTAATGCACAGCAGACTATGGTGCAGGTAGATTATTTTCTGAAATATAGTGACTTTATTCTTGTAAGAGCCTATTATCACTTTATTTTTCTCAAAATATCATGACTCCTCCAAATCTCAGAGAGCACAGATGGGATATATTTTGAATGTGCACAAAGTTTTGAACATGAGCAGAAATCTTGCTCAAACACAATTATTACAGTCCAGGGCTTTATTAATCCATTAAAATGAACTGATGAGGTGAATAATTGTCATATGCACATTTAAGGAGGTTACTTCCCCAACAAAAGACGCAAAAGAGGAGGGAGGAGTAAATGATGACTAGGCTACATGTGTGCTGACTCAGCTATAATAAGAAATGTTGATCTACAGGAGAATAAATAAATGAAAGCAATACAGAATGCCTGAGCCTTACTGCAATATATTCCATTATATTTTTATATTTGGATTGTAATCTGTTTCCCTTTACATAAAGATATTTCCAGCATACATTGATTCAGAAAAAGGTAGAAATAGGTGCATACAAATTCACCAGAATGCAGGAAATGAAGTGTTTAATGCTCAAAATTTGCTGCTAATAGAGTACTTAAAGGAGACCCCCACAAAGATGAAATCATAATTTGAACCCTGCATGGAATATAAAGGCTCTCTGCACAAATCAGTTAATACATGCTTCTTCTCTACATGTTTTTCCCCAGAGTGGGTTGTGTGATCGGTCACCTGCGGTTTCGAGCCTCCACCAGCTCGCTGAGCTGGTCCTGAGCCGCTCGGAGCTCCTCCAGACTCTGCTGGTAGCTGAGATCCCCCGAGCCCGACCTCTCCAGGAGGGAAACCTGGTTGGACAGCTCGCTGGTTCGATCCCGCAGCCGCTGGATGGACATGTACAGGTTCTCATCGTCTTCCTCCTGGAGCCACAGTGAGGAACGGAGAACAGCAAGTGGAAGTTATTATGTAAGGGATAATGTACAGCGAGCCGGACACGAAGGGGTTCTGATTTGCAATAATGACCGGCTCGCTCTACATTATCCTGCTAATTACACAGCTTATGACACGGCTACTCATGCAGAGGTTAACCATGTGATAACGTTGCTGAATATCGCGGTAATAACAATGTAATTTGCGATAATTAAACAGATATTAAAGTGTACTGCATTTCTGCTGCTTTTCCTCTTCGGTCCCCCTACAGGTTGGAAGTGGAATTGTCCATTACCGATGTCATTCGAACTACAGATCCCCTACCCGATCTGGCAAACTTGCGTAGTGTGGTTATAGCAGGTAGAGGGCCGCAAGTGACTGCTAAAGTGCCGTTCACCCTGTTACGAGTTGATGAACCACTGAAACGATTATTTTAAGGTATAAAAGAATCTTTGGTGTTGCTTTAACCCTTGTGTTGACTTCGGGTCACATTGACCCATTTAAAAAAAAAAGAAAAATATCAGAAAATATGGTACGTAGAAATAAGCGCTGAAAATGTGTAAAAGAAAAATACAGAAATTTAAAATTCAACTAATTGCTTGTTGAATATAATAGGCACCACTAAAAAGAATGACAGTTACATTTAAAGTGCAATTTTCTTTCAAATAACGGTTTCTTTTGTGATATGTTGCAGCCCTCCTGGTTATTGCGCCAGTTGATATCGTGATGACGATTAAAAATAAATGATATATTGTGCAGCCCTACCACTGATGACGCCTGCATCCCGGTTAACTTTACCACTGGGGAGCACCGCTTTCCAGCGGAAGCCAGGTCGCCCCAGTGAGCTAACAATTGCTCTGTTTGAACTGTTGCTATTAGCGCTGTTAGCCTGTTTCTCACTTAGTAGGGTATAAGCACAAATATTGATTATTATTGATACTGATCAAAGACTCTGGCGGACTTTTTCTAAATCAATATGTGTGCTCATAAGAAGGGAGAGGCTGGAGAAAACGGCAATCGCCAACATTGCTAATAGCAACAGAGCATTAGTTAGCTCACTCACCAGGGCAACCAGGCTTCCACCGGACAGCCGTGCTCATCAGCGGTGAAGTTAACCGTCCCGACTGGGACGCAGGCGTCCTCAGCGGCTAACTGCTGTAGGAGTAGCTGTGCAGTAAGCAGGATAATGCAAGCCGGTCGTGTTTGCAAATTTTCCTTCTCTCTACCTCTCTCCCCCAACTTTAACCCTCTCTTTATTTCTCCCTCTCTCTCCCTAACTCCCTCACTCTTCTTTTCCTTCTCTCTCTCCCTAGCTTAGCCCCTCTCCACTTCTCCTTCTCTCTAACTCTCCCCCTCCCCACTAACTCTCCTTAACTCCCCCCTTTATATCGCTGCTTAACTTTACTTCTCCCTCTCTCCCCTTCTCTCTACCTCCCCCCTCCTTCTCTCTCTACCACTCTTTACCTCTAAGTCTCTTCCTACTCCCTCCCCTTCTCTCTGCCTCTCCATATTCACACATTCATCTCCATTTCAGCGCTTTTCTTCGGCACTGAGGACAGCGACTCAGTAGCCTACCTGTGTGGCTCTTGTGTCGCTGTCCTCAGCTCAGTGCTGAAGCGGACAAAGACATACACCTTGGCAGTAAGCCGACGTTCAATACACACAAAACGGAATTATTACAGCCAGACACTAACGTTAACAGGCACTTTCCGACCGGAGGGATTTTTGCAGTTCCTAGAACATAAAATTCCTAGAACCCTTTTTTTCTCGTGTTCCGACTGGACCGATTTTTAAGTCCCTCTGGCCGCAGTTCCTGTAACTCTTTCAGCTCCTACTTCAGAGCAGGGTCTTTTCCCTTTTCAGCATATGAACCTATGTGAACAAGGGTCATGTTTCCGGTACAGACAGACCAACAACGGGACAATTTTCGCCATCTTATTCATCACTAATTTCACTTCTGACAACGTTTAGATTTCGAATATCTTGCGAAAATTGATGCCAAATTGACAATTTGCTTCAAAGTTTTCGGAGCTCCATGAAGTGAGGCGACAGCCAGCAGGCTCCTGCCCCGGCCTCTAGCTCGTCGCTCGGCCAGTCATGCTCAGAGACCCCGCTGTGAGCTGGAGGTCTCTCAGACCGCTCTCGTTAATAAGAGGCTTTTATTTCACCGTTGACGGTTCGTTTGTTTAAATATCACAACACATGTCCATCATAAGAGTAACGGGAACCTGTGGTTAACTGTCTTTTCGGAGTTAAACTCCACAAGCGTGTCCTGCGGCTGGCCGTCTCTCTCTCACACACACACACACACACACACACACACACACACCCCCCCCAGATAAAGGCGGGGGAGAGAGAGAGAGATACGTTTCTCTTCGGGAGACTTGTTTAAATTATGACAAATATGCTATATACATTAGATTTAGTTCATACTTTTTTGGTGTATTTGTTTTCTGATTTTAACGCTATAAAGACCGTTGCCGTGCTTGCATCACTCCCTTACCCCTCCTACCTGTCCCTATGGCCACTTGGCCAGTGCGAATGCAATTGGAAAAAATGGTTTTGGGGGGAGAGTAGTTAGTAGATCTGTTTAGAAGTGGACTTTTCCTAGAACTACGTTCCTGTAACTACTTGGTCGGAAAGCGGCTAAACGTTAGCCTAACTGTTGCCTACGGGAGGACTTGGGCCCAATGGTAGCACCGCGGGTGCTCTCTAACTCCCCCTTCCATTACTTCTAACTCCTCCACTTAGACTACCTCTTTTTAACTCTAACCCTCTCCCCACCTTTACTTACTGTCCCCTCCCCTACCTCTTTCATCCCTGTCTACTTCTCTGTACCCCTTCTCTCCCCAACTGTACTCCCTCTCCTTACCTTTACTTCTCTCTAACTCCAAACTTCTCCCCCCTCTCTCTAACTTAACCCCTTTCCCCACATCTTCCCTGTCTACTTCTCTCCCTCTCTTTACCTCTACTTCTCCCTCCCCCTCCCCTCCGCAGGAACTAATGGTTTACCTTTGCATTGACGATCTCTATATGGACCAGAAGTGATGCCAATTCCAGCTCTTCACTGTAGCTGTTCTTCAGAGGGATGCTCCTGTAGCCTGACAACACATGGATAAAGCAACACATTGCAAAATACTTGTCTATATTTAATTCTTTTTTGTCACATCTGCAAAAAGAATTTACAACTCTTAACTCTCCCTCAGACCTTTAATTACGGTGGGCTTCTTTTAAATACTCAACCATGCCATTAAAACAGGGGTTTTGCAGAATCGTTTAAAACTATTTAAAAAGGATTTGCTTGAAGTATGAGTTATTCTGCATTCACCTGTTCGTAGCAGGCGGACAGGGTAGGTGGCCTGTGCCAGGAAGTTCGGATCACTGAACATGTCCTCCTCGTAGACCGTGAAGCGCAGGAAGGTGAAGGTGGGGTTGTGGATGTCAAACACAAACTGCTTCTGCACCCACACAGGATTCAGACCGTTATCAGCTGGGAGGTAAAAAAATAAATAAATGCATATATTACAGCATGAACGGGAATCAAATCAATTAAGGCAACGAGGCGGCAGCTGTCTTACCTACGACATCTGTCTTGCACTTGCAGCTGTCGTAATCCGCTCCGTAGATCTCCACCTCCACAAAGGGACAGACGATGCTGCGTCCATTTTTAGGCAGATGACGGGCCCCCAACACCTGATCCAGGAACAGCAGATGAATGTTAAAAGCAGGTACTACACTGGAAATGTTTAGGTGTGACAAGACTAAATTAATCTCGCTACAAGTTCAATACTTGTATGTAGTGTTTGTTCTGCCTGTGATCGATCGGACCTGTAACTGGATGGTGATTGGCTCCACGTGTAAGGTGTCCTTGTCGAAAGGGTCAAAGGCGTCGTCCCTCATGACATCAGGGTGGGGAACGAAGCCGCTGGCGCCTCCGAGCATGAACAAGGCCTGGTTCAGCTGCATGGGTTTATCTGCACACACACCCAGTTTTGTGTCTTACAGCTGACATCCTCAGTGTTAACCCTTCCTCTGGTCGAATTTGACCCATTTTCAAAAAGTTTCTATATCAGAAATTTGGGTTTCTTTCAACCAAATTGTCAAAAAGAATATTAACGTGGATGGTTCCCTACAACGCTCTTCACAAGTGGAATAAATGATCAGTGCACTACTTTCATTGAATTTGCGTGTTTAATTAAATTTATGAAAAAAGAAAGTGATAAAATGTTGAAAAAAGTGACAAAAATGTTGGGAAAAATACGAATTGTCCAAAAAAAAAAAAAGCGGCGATAAACATGACAAAAACATTGGAAAAAGTGACAGTGTCAAAAAAAAACGTCCTAAAACGTTATAAAAAATGTGTGAATTTAAAATATTGACCCAGAAAAAAACAAAAAGTTGCATAGTAGACGGCAAGACAACATAAGGGTTAAAAGCCTGTTGATGTGTCCATCAGAGGACCCGAAGGCTGAACCTGGTTCTCCTCCTCAAAAGAGAGTCCAACAACACTAAAGACAAAACCTAATGATGCATTCAGGTACTTATTTATACCTAGTAAAGAGTTGTTAGGTTTAGAACCAGGAAATAGTTATCTCTTCCCTTGGTGGCCACTTTATTGCAGGCATTTGAAACTAGAGGCAAAATGTGATGATTAGTTGCTAATCAGCAGATAGACATTTTAATCTAACTGTAATTAAATCTTTAGTTACAAGTAGAAAAAGTCAGTTTGACAATAAGTTGGAGCTACTATAGTACTTTTTGCTGCAACTGTAACACTACTAAATACAAAATCTAATATTACAACCTGCACAAAGAAGCTGATTTAATGCAAGTGATGCCACATTTCTTGATCAATGTGGTTACCAAAAAAACCTCTGTTTTATTTATTTATTTCAGCTATTTGAATTTGGAAATAAGGAAAATAAAGTCACTGCTGAATCAACTTATCTGTGTGTCTCTCTGTGAAAGCCTCTACGCTCTTTATCTTTGTGAAAAGACTCAATGTGTAGAGAAATGTCTCTTGTAAATTCTCTGGGTACTTCTCTTGTTTGCTTTGACTTTGTGTAAATACTTGTGCATCTGCACACTGACCTGGGGTCTGGAAATTGAGTGCGACTAGCTGGGAGCCACAGAGCCACATAGGCAGCGGGTCGTAGTTGGACGAGTCCAGCCTCTGTCCCCGGGGATAGACTCTGGAAAGCTGACGGCGGTTGTACTGCAGGAAGCGTTTCCCTCTGCTGCGTGTTGCAAACTTCTCGGCCTTTGTCTCTGGGAAGGAGGACATGTCCCGGTAACACGCCCTCTCTGTCCCGATCTCTGGAAGCAGCAACAAATTAAAAAAAAGAAAAAGAATTATCACAGAAACTTAAAGAGAATAAATAAAAAATGAAGCAAGAGACAAAAAGAGCAGTTAGATCCTTACTGTCCTCGTTGAAGGGGACAGGTCTGCAGTAGACCACAAGCTCAGACAGCTCCACCGCGATCTTCTTCCTCCTCTCCATTTGCTTCTCCTCCTGCATCTGTTACCATGGAGATAAGCCAACCATACTGTTCAGCCAATACAAAAAAATCCCTTTCAAATATTGGTTACTTTCGAGACAGCAGCAATGCGGCCACAACATTCTGTTTCAAATAATTAGTCTTCACATTATGTCTTAAAATTTTATAAATTGGGCGCCCGGATAGCTCAGTCGGTAGAGCGGGCGCCCATATATAGAGGTTTACTCCTCGAGTTCGACTCCGACCTGCGGCCCTTTGCTGCATGTCATTCCCCCCCTCTCTCCCCTTTCATGTCTTCAGCTGTCCTGTCAATAAAGGCCTAAAAATGCCCCAACATTTTTTTGAAAATTGAAGTTTAAAAAGTCAGATTGTCCATTCCCCAAGATTTAGTTTGCGTCGCTTTGGTCATACTGACCCGTGCATCGGCGTTCTGTGCGGCCTCTCTGATCTTGGCGACCC
This sequence comes from Sander vitreus, assembly GCF_031162955.1. Classification (NCBI taxonomy): domain Eukaryota; kingdom Metazoa; phylum Chordata; class Actinopteri; order Perciformes; family Percidae; genus Sander; species Sander vitreus. The sequence goes on from NC_135863.1 coordinate 2,292,958, forward strand.
AGCTGGTTAAGTCCTCCAGGCTGTCGGCTGCAACGTCCAGAGTCTGGACCGGGTGAGACGACAGCTGCTGAGAGTGGATGGTGAACACATAGGGACGAGAATTCTTCCCGTCCTTATGCACCACTGAAGAAAGATGGAGGAAGAGATGAAGTGTGATCAGTTTTGTGTGTTTGCTATGAGGGCTAATAGGTAATAAATCACTGTTTTCATCTGCTAATAGAGCTATTACAAAACAGGAAAATCAAAACGTATGAATCCGGGTTAACTTTGAATTTTCAATTAACAGATTTGAAAAAAATATGTGGCCCAAGTAGTGGAATTTGTAATCTTTTGTATAACTGCAATCAATTAGTGGGAGGAAAAAAAAATGTAAATGCCAATAGTCTCTTGAGCGTGAAATGTATCAGCATGTATGTTTATGTGTTCAAGATGTTGGTTGGTTAGTTTAGGAACGGATCAATTACATGGGAAACTGCAGTGACTGGTGGTGGCTAAATGTGAAAGAATATGTAGACAATTTAAAGTGAAAATATTGTGTATTTTGCTAGATAGTAAGACAATTGGTAACACTTTACCTGAAGGTATCTACATAAGAGTGACATGACACTCATGAACACATGACACTGTCATGACACATGAACCCTAACTTTAACCCTAACTCTAACCATAACTTGTCATGACAAAAACCGAATGACACTTACTAAAAGAAGCGTTATGTCAAACGTTTATGACTTGTTTATAATGTTTATGACACGTTCATGACAGTGTCATGTCACTCTTATGTAGATACCTTCAAGTAAAGTGTAACCGACTATTGCAAGAAAATTTGAAGGAGAATTTGTTTCTACATGAGGTGTAGTTTTTGGTAGGGTTTTCTGGGTTAAATTGCATAATTGAAATTGGCAAGTCACACTTAAAAAAACAAACAAACATCATTTGACTGAGTATACCTCTGTTTGCCTCACAAACATGTTTGTTTACGGGACTCACCAACATGGCAGGTGGGTACATCAATGAAGCCCTTGAGGAATGTTCCAAGAGGACTGTTCTCTGTAGACTGAGACGACACAACAATACAAAATAAAAGATTGATTATGATTGGAAGTTGATCATTTGAATGAATGAAATCTTTTGAACAATTAAAAGAAAGAAATATGTATATATATATATATATATATATATATATATATATATATATACATACATACATACATACACACACACATATACACACACACACACACATATATATATACATACATACAATATGTAAACAAACTAATTAAAAATATAACAAAAAAAACGAAACAAAATGTATTGACCCGTTCGAGAAGGGATAGGTAGAAGCCCTATAGGCTCATCGGGTCCTACCACCAGTGTTTACCACATCTACGTCACAGTTTACAGACAGGAAAAATCAAACAGACTAAACAATACAAAAATACTACTCCCATTTACGTCTTACTTTATCAAGATATTAAGAACAGACACAACAACATTTGACATTGTTAAAGCTCCATGTAAGAATGCAAACTCACCACTTCGTCCAGCTCTCTGGTGGGAGAACTGGGAACCTCGTCCACATAGTTTGCAGGAAACCACAGCTGTTTCTTCCCTCCGTAGTCACCTCGCCACCTAAAGACAAACACACAGGTCCATGACGAGCTGCTGTAGAGCTCAACAGTGACCGTGCACTTTTTTAACAGCTCTGGTTCCGGAAGCGTTGTTTTTTTTTTGTCGTCCAACTTCTCTATTGACATTTCATTAAATGCTGATACAAAGAGTTTAAAGCCTGGAACCAAGCCAACCAGCTCCTAGATGAATCTTGACCATAAAACAATTGATTCGGCACAAAATATAACTTAGAAGACAGCAAAAAAAGGCAAAGGTATGAAAATGTAACCTCACGGTAGAGCTGGGCAATGTATCGATACATTGCCCAGCTCTACCGTGAGGTTACATTTTCATACAGTTATATCCCTAGTTGTACTTCTCCAAAAGATTGCGAATAAAATGTGTTTTTCTTAAAACCAGGTTGATTTCATACGGAAGTTTAGCTTCTACAGGAGCAGAAACCTTCGTTTTACAACCTCGGAGCTCGTGGTCAGTCTACCTCGGATGGTACAGACCAGGGTTTCTCAAATTTAAGACTACCACAAGACTTTTTAAACCCTTTTCAAGACCTTTATGAATGAAATTTACGACCTATATCACGACATTAAAATACAACAAAATGTAGAATCACGAAAGTACTTGCAAAGTAAATAAATGTATTCAAATTGAATTAAAAGCGACACAGAGTAATAATATTATGTTCATATACAGCAAATTATATTTGGACTATAGCGAAAGAAAGAACTACAATACCACAAGTATTTCAATGAGCATTAGAGGTAGCGTTGCATGGACGTAGGACAATGTAAGACCTGTTCCAAATGATTTAAGAACTAGAACACAAGACTTTTTAAGGCCTAAAATTTAAATTTTTAAATGTTAGACTTATTAAGACCCCGCAGAAACCCTGGTTTAGACAGATAATAATCAAAATCCTTATGGAGAAAATGAACGGGATATTTACTTCCGGAACGACCCTGTTGAGCTTTATAGATGTTATCAGACGCACAGGAAGTCCCACTGAGATTCACTCACCAGCCGCCCTCCTGCTTATCCACGTTGAGGATGAGCGCCTGTTTGGGGAAACAGAGCTCGTCTTCCCTCTGAGCTCGATAGTCGTACAGAGCTTTGACCGTACACTGAAACACACAGCAGCGAGGGATTAGGGCTGTACGATATGAGGAAAATATGCGATATGCGGTAACGTTGTTGAATATTGCGATAATGGGATAACTTGTGATAAATAAACAGAAATTAAAGTGTTCTCTGTTCTGCATTTCTGCAGCTTTGAGTAGTCTGCTGAAGTCCAACGAATTGCTCGTTGAATTTAAAACAAATAAAAAGGAAATCATCTCCAACATTCTTTTATTGAACAGATTGAACATTGAATTGAATGTAAAAGGCAGCGCTAAAAAAACAACGACGGGTACATTTTAAAAATGCAGTTTTCTACGGATATTTTCTTTCAACTAACACAAAAAAAATCTCGGAGCGTCTTTCGCGATGCGTTTATTGCGCCAGTTGATATTGCGATGACGATTAAAAAAACTGTATATCGTGCAGCCCTACTAGGGACACACCATGAGTCGGTCTGCCACAGTGAACATTTAGATAGGACCACTAAGGGGTGCCAAAGTCAAAAAGACTTCAATCCTAAATATTGTTTCCATTTCCACACTCAAAAACATCTCTTTCCTCAAATGTTTCTTTCCTTATTGATCCTCCCCCCCGGAAATCACCCACACTGGAGACACTAAACTCCTCCAGTATCAGTCATTTTACTATCTACACTTTAAATGATTACACTGCACCTCCAATATTTCTGTTTTTACATTACAAAGTTGAATGCAAATATGAACTAACTTGTACTTGTACTGCAATGGGTTGTGTACCTCTTTTGCTGCTGATGATTATCAAGAAAAGTATATCCATAGGAGCTTTACAGGTATTCAAATCTGCTAATCATTTCCTAAATGATATGATGATTGAATAATAATAATAATAATAATAATAATAATAATAATAATAATAATAACAACAACAACAACAACAACAACAACAACACACAGATTGAACTGAAGGTCCGCAGTGCAAACAGTCTCACTTACCCGAGCGGAGGGCATCTTATTGGCCTCCACGTAGAAGTGAGGCGTGCGGACCTCATACAGCGCCCCGTAGTCAAGCTCCTGACAAACAAACAAGAAATATTGGTTCCTCCTGGAGAGTAATGCTGCTGTCGGATTTGATGTTGAAATGTTTCTGAATACATGGAGGAAGTGTTTACAACGGCGATCTTCAACAGTAGCGGTTCTAGACCATTTCAAATGGAGGGGCCACATGAGATTTTAGGGGTACCCAAATATACTAAGGCCCAAGTGTTGCATACCACCAACCCTCCATACAGTAGGTTTGGTTCTACAAAAGACTAACGATACATGTAACAATACACACAAGAATACTTGTTGGAGCCACATATCGTATGTTGTTTATGGTCTCATTTATATTATTTATTGATTATTATATTGTGCACTTATATTGTAGGTGGTGGGCGTTTTCATCGCGGATTGAGCGGAAGTGATAACATGTGTTTGCTTCACCTGGGTTTATTTGGGCTTTGACAGAGAGGGGGTGAGGCTGGGAACACTTTCTGTTGACCGCTGCACTAACACTTATTTTGACTCCCAAAGTAACTTTACATTTGGTAACTGCAGTGCTAGTTGTATTTTACGTGTGGAGGAATAAATCATTGCACTACAATCTGGAGCGCGTCCCAGTGTGTTGATGCATCTCTCTGTGTTTAGTCCCTCGCGGCAGCACTTTGTTGGACTACCTACAGCCGCAACAATACTCATTCAGTGTTAAGCTACATTTTATGTACCACTGCACATGAATAATATCCCCTTTTTGGCGATAAAGGCGGGGTTGTCAATTAAATGATAATATTTGCCTGAGTACTGATTTTATTTGCATCGAAATGCGGTTTAAGGTGCAGATTGATTGGAAAAGGCTGCACGGCATTGTCAAGCTACAATAATGCCATTCTGGAAATCACATTTGATTGATATAATTAATCCACAAAATGAATCAACAAGTTTAATAATTGATTATGTCTTTTATCGAGCAAAGACTTCAAACATTCCCTGGTCAAATAAAAAACACTAAATAAAATATGTCATAATAGGCCAACAGACTGTCAAAACATGGATTTAGTTTTTCAGTTTTGGAAAATTGGGATAATTCTTTTTAACTATTTTATGGACTAGATGCTTAAAGCTATAGTGTGTAGTTTCTGTCTCCCCCATGAGGAATTCTAAGAAATGACAACAACACTGTCGGTGCGTCCACATACAAGCCTTCCTTGATCGCGCATGAGGCCCCCCCCATGACCAGTCGAACCACGAACGCCCTGCTAGAGCTATCTTACTGGTTACTGGTTGCACGGCGTTTGTCTGGTCGTGACTGTTTTCGCAAGACGGCGCCTGCCTGTATACCCGAAGGTACTGTCTTTATAATCTATCTTTTTAATAAACTGTCTGTACACTATGCTTCAGTTTACATGTAGGGACCCTCATTATGCTACCGTGGAAGTGTGGTGCTATTTTGAGCCTTGTTATGGTATACAAATAGCGATTTATTTTTTCAAAACAAATCCTAGAGAACGTCGATTTGGTACACGTGTTATTAATCCCTAGTTTCATTTTGCGCCAGATTTGTCCTTTAATTGGATGAAAACATTTCTGAAAGTAATCATTATTTGCAGCCCTAAACTCATATTTCAAGTCAAGTTAGACTTTAATATCGTACAAAAATGAATGGAAACCATTGGCTGCTTACAGACAGCAGTAATGTAAACTTGTAACATGTGATTGGTGAGCTCTGTGTGTGTGTGTGTGTGTGTGTGTGTGTGTGTGTGTGTGTGTGTGTGTGTATGTGTGTGTGTGTGTGGGTGTGTGTGTGTCTCACCGTGGTGCCCATGCGGTCCAGAGTGTCCTCGTTGATGGGGTAGCGGAGCCTCATCTTGCGGTACAGAGGTTGCTTCTCGTAGTAGCTGACGAGATCGACGAGACTCTCAAACTCCGCCGAGCTGCCCAACATGAAGAGACGGCCCTCCTGCTGGATACGACAGTGTTTGATCTTCCCCTCCGCCCTGCAGACGCATGATGGGCACAGGAAGAAAATTAGCCACAAAAACAAAAAGACATAATGGAGTTTTTGGTGGGTTTTTTTAAAGAGCACCTATTATGCTTTTTGGGGATTTTCCCTATATATTTAGTGTGTTATATGAATGTTTGTGTATGCAATAGATGTGTAAAGTAAAAAAAAAACTCCAAATAAGGCTCTCTCTCCCACAGACAGCACTTTTTTTCTCCTTTTTTTTTTGATTCCTGTTTGAAATTCCTCAATTAGTGATGTCACTGATTGAGAAAGCCAGCCCAGTTTTTCATATGTGCTGCCCATAGGTGCTGCCTGGGCAAGTACAGCCCGCCCAGGGGCTTGTTTGAATTTGGTTGGTCAATCACAACAGAGTGCGCCAGCTGACCAATCAGAGCAGACTGGTTCAGAGAGAGCGTTTCAGGTGGAGACACTGCAGCAATGGGCAATATGAAAAGGATAATGTATTGTAAACCTGTTCTAGTAGACCCCACGAGTACAAATATGATACTGAAAAGGAGTATAATAGGGGCTCTTTAAATGAAACCGATGAGTTTATGTTGTCGTTGGTTTTTTCTACCTGAAGGAGATGGCGTAGGAGTTGTGTTCGCTGCGTTTTCGCACCAAGAAAGCTCCATCTCGGGGGACGCGCATCAGCATGTGTTCAGCCTGAACACGGGACAGACTGGAGTGGAACCACCTGGAGAACACAAAGCTATTCTATTCAGTCATGGATTAACTGTTTTCCCCTTTACTTGGACACAAATCAAAAGCGAGAGCCAGACTCACTCTCGGCTCTCGTGGGCGTTGGGCTGAGGCACGGGGCTGCCCAGCCTCATCTCAAACTCGTTGCAGCGCAGCGGCGTGTCTCGGTAGTGGCAGATGAGGCGGTAGAGGCTGTCGAACACCAGGTTGTCGGTCAGGTAGAAGCGCGTGGAGCCGGACTCCTGGCGTGAATGGATCCTGCAGTGCTGGACTCGACCAGAGCGCCTGGAAGAGGAGCAGGAGTTAGTACGTTGATTTCTAGTAATCTGTCATAATAATAATAATAATAATAATAATAATAATAATAATAATAATAAGATAAGATACAACTTTGTCTGTTCACACAGAAATTGTTCTTGCATCGGTCTGCCCCAACAATCAACAGATAAAGAACATTAAAAAAAATGTATGGTCACCCAACAAACATCTGACAGACCTTTCCCCCCCCCTAAACCACCCACCCACCCACCCACACACACACACACACACCAAACATGTAACATTTATTGTCATGATTGCAGTCCCATAATGATACACAGATCACATGTTCGTGTTGGGTGGTAGTATGGTAATATTATAAAAATAATAATCTGGCAGGCTGGACACTAATTCAAACTTTCAATACTTCTATAAGTTGCCAAAATGTCACCCAAACTGCTATACAAAATGAAAAAGCAGCTTTACAAATAAATTATGTCTAACTCACTTATTGTTTCCGAAGCTTTCAGTTACACCTTGTGGCCTTCCTCATCCTTCGACTTTAGGGGCCACAAGATGTGACTGAAAGCTGCAGAAATGGGAATGTAAATCAAACTTTTATTCCTAATAATATTTAGTTATTGATTCATTGTTAACATAATTTGCCAGACAAGGAGCAGATGTATTGGATGACCTGTGGTGCATTTGATCCCTTTTTATTTTGAAATTTACAATCTTGGCAAATATTTGATTTTTAAAGATTATTTTTTGGCCTGTAATGGATAGGACAGCTGTCGACAGGATAGGGGAAAGAGAGAGGGGGAAGACATGTAGCAAAGGGCTGCAGGTTGGTTTATTATTTTAAATGGCTTCCTAATACAATTAAATAATCTTTCCAATGCAATAAATAAAAAAAGGAAATCTTTCCAATTCAGATTTTGTGACAAATTATCAATCTATCATGTTATCCTTATTTTTTTCTATTTATTTCATGTTCAGTTCACTTCAGATTTCCTTAACAACTAAATTTGAACAAATGCTGAAAAAAACTTTCTCCCAACTCTCCCCAATAACTTTACAAATTCCCTTTAACTCTGCTTACATTCTAAATTTGAAATCGGTTTTCTCTTCTCCACTGAAAGCTGAGGGTTATCACTTGTGTAGGAGCCGTCCCGTTAAGTGTTACCAACCAGAACGAGAGGGTGTAGTCCCCGACAAACGTCTCACTCTCCCGGACCAGGAAGGTGCCGTCTTTGGCCCCGCCCTCGCAGTACTCCTGCAGGAGCTTCTCCGCCACTTGTCGGCCGTCGCGGCCTCCGCCCAGCTTCCCGTGGAACCAGCGCTCCGCACAGTGCTGCTCGTTGTTGTTACACTCCTGACCAAGAACAGGAAAGAAGGAGTGAGCATCGTCTGTACCTGACTAATACTTTCTTTTCAGATTAGATTGACTTTATTGATCCCAAATTGGGAAACGTCAGCGCTCCAGCAGCAAATATAAGACACACAGCACACATACAAAAGAAATATTAAATAGGATAGAATACAATAAGAACTATTCCAAAAATATACACAGGAAAGCATGTAGAAACGTATATACAAGTGGCTTTTTCCCGATTTTATTCTTTCGAGGTACATTGTATTGTACGATACATTTTATTTTACTTTTTTTTTTTTCACCCCTATTAAATAGTATTTATAAATATGTAAGTAAAGATATGTTTGTGCAAGTTGCTCTATAGTGCAGTATTGTGATGTATTTGAGTCTTATCTAACACTAAGCGTTGAAGTGATAAAACGTTTTATTGCATGTGGTAGGAACGATTTCTTGTAGCGGGCAGGGCAACCCCAAAGCTGTTATAGCCTTTTGGAGAAAGTGCTACGCTATTTGTCCTCATTTATTCATAATCACCTCTTTTCCTTCCTCCTCGTCCTCTTCTTCAGCTGTCTGGTAGTGAGACGTCTCCTCCGAGTAGTAAATCTTATTACTGGTCAGGACAAAATAGTGTGGAGTCCACGTCTGTGAATCAGAAACACATGTCAGTAACACACACACTACACGGACTGTATATCTGATGTATAAGAACTCACGCACGTGGTCGATGGGGTCTTCCAGGTAAAGGATGCCGTTCTTCAGAGAGTTGCTGATGTCGTTTTCAGAGTAGCTGGCTGAAGTCACCTCTTCATAAAGCGTGCCTTCCACCAGTTTCTTGTGCTGTGACAGAGTGAAGAAACGTTTCGAGACACACTGTTCAATGTGGTAGCGTTTTACTGCATGCTTGCCCCGTGTCGGAACTTCTGACCAACTTCTGAGCAACGTGTTTTTATGGAGGTCAGACATCATGCTCGAGGGGGCGTCCTCTAGCTCACCCAGTAAAGTGTGCCCAGCCGTCCAATCACAGTGGAGGAGGGGTGGGACAAATAACAACACAAAGACCAACCGTCATGTACAAGCGCTGAACAACAACGGAGTAGGAGAAATGAATACTGCTGAACTGTATAGATCTTTCCTATCTATCTGCGTGCTTCAGCCTTCCCTTCATTCAGAACAAGTACTCTAACTCTAACCCTAACGGTGCCGACCCATAAGCGCCAAAGTGCTCTAGCTCTTCCAGCTGAGTGTTTTCAGAAGAGCGCCTGGCATTTTCAGCTGGGACAAAATGCTTTGGTTGACAGGCAACCTTGTGAAATTTAAACCAGCGACTGTCCGACCAATGAGAATTTGGTCGTACCAGAGCAAATCAACCAACCAGTCGACCAACTGACCTGGAGACGCCAGCCCTACCTGAAACCTACACCGACTCTGCACCTCCTCTCAAAATCACTTTCTGTAGCTCTGTGAGAGTCTGTTGCCCTATTATGACATTACACATCTAACTTTGAAAGATGCTGTGTCTAGGGCTGGGCAATACATCGATATGATATCGATATCGTGATATGAGTAAAATCGTAATATATTAAGTGTGGTCTTTTCCTGGTTTTAAAGGCTGCATTAGAGTAAAGTGATCTCATTTTCTGAACTCAACAGACTGTTGTAGCTGTTCTATTATTTGCCTTTACACACTTTATCATTAAATCGACATGTCTGATGATTATTTATCAAAAATCTCATTGTGTAAATAATATTTTGTCAAAGCACCAATTGTCAATCCTACAATATCGTCGCAATATTGACATCAAGGTATTTGGTCAAGAATACCGTGATATTTGATTTTCTCCATATCGCACAGCCCTTGCTGTGTCTGATATGGTTTGCTACGCAGGTGTGTGGTTGTCTGTGTACCTTGATGAGGATCTTCCTGCGGAGCTGGTAGGGTGAGGGAAGCTCCTCGGCGCTGTTATCGACAGGCTTGGTGAGCAGCAGATCTCCAAACACCTTCTTAAAGTGCGTGGCCATGTTCCTCTGCTGGACCACGCTGCAGTGGTCCTCGATGGACAAGATCACAGGATACCTGCAGAGGCACAACAGCAGGTGGGTGAGTCTCTTCTAATGTGGGAAAATTGTATGTATCCTGATTTATTTTTGCGACAATTATAAAACCTACAATCAATATTTTTTTTTTTTTTTTACCAATGATTCACCTAAATATTTTCTGTTTATACGGTACCGCCAACGGCGACTACATCATATCCGTTTCCAGCTTAACTGAGCAATAGCAGAAAATGCAGAAAGATCCATGTTATGAAGCTCAGCGTAAATTCTTTCAGGAAGACTCCTAAACTTCATTCACCTCTCTCTCTTCCTAACACTGATCAGCTGTTTCGAGGGGTTCACTTTTCAGTTAAACCAAGCAGAATTGGCCATGAATTTCACATGCCAATCACAGCATGGCATGCTTTAATTCTGTTCTTCTCTCTGCTGCTGTCAGTTGTCATGTCAGGCAAAGCGTGAAACCCTCCTCCTCCCCTTCCACCTCCAGTCATCGTCACCCACGGCACCCTGGGACCTCCTCCGGCAGACCGCTCCCGTCGGCTCCTTTGGTCCGGTCTTCGGGTCCTCCACCACCAGTGTCTAGACTCCATTGGGGGGATATGCCTTTGCTTCGCTACCCCTTTAAAATTATTTTTATAACGATGGTGTCTTACCGAGACTCTGTACATTTCATATTATGCATATGTACAAATAAACCTTTGCATATTTGCAACGAAGTCTCTCCTGATTTAAATGTTCGTCTTTAAATGAATTAAATGTCACACTGACTGACTTGTGATGTGCATTCTTCTTAGAAAACAATTTGTTTTTAGAAATGTCTCATCATATATCGTCTCTAGAAGTGTAATACTTATAACTTTTGTTTTTGTTAAAGAAGGAAAAGAAAATCGCAATACTCAGTTCTATCAGATTGCAATACTTCTAGAATCACAATCAATACAAATCGAAATCCAATTGGCACCCATGTATCGTGGAAGAATCGAATCGGGACAATCGCCCCAGCCCTAATGAATACCAATACATTGTTTACTTTGATAAAGTTGGGACAGCACTGGCATCGTCACCCAGACCAGTGTGACCTGACGAACCCAGTTAACATATCTCAACACAATGAAAACCAGCTCCAAACTTACTCTGATGTGACGAAGGCGTGCTCTTTGATGGTGTGCAGCACATCCAGGAATTTGATCTTGGAGGTTAGCGTGTGGCCATGGTAGATGATCGGCAGGTCGTCAGGTCCGTCCCAGCAGTCCACTGAGATCAGAAAACACACACATGTAGTTACAAACCTCGACTGAATGTTCAGGCTTTTAAGCTGTGTGGCCCTGACAGAAAAGACCAGACCAAAACAGAAATCTGAGCACGAAATAAGACAACAAAAGGGGGTGTTGCAGAATACATTTGATTAAAAGAGCAGCTAAATATCCTCAGTAACAGTGGGCCAAATGGAGAAAGTCATATTTCATGATATTTTTCACCAAATACAGTACCAGTCAGAAGTTTGGACACACTTCCTATTCAAGTGAATGGTTAAATGTCAGAAACTAACCAGGCAACATGAATACTAGGGGAGCCAGGCTTATATCATGTGGAGGGGCATACAGTTTCGTTGTCATTTCTTAGAATTCCTCATGGGGGCGATAGAAACTACACACTATAGCTTTAAAGTGCTCATATCATGCTCATTTTCAGGTTCATAATTGTATTTAGAGGTTATATCAGAATAGGTTTATGTGGTTTAATTTTCAAAAAACACCATCTTTTTGTTGTACTGCACATTGCTGCAGCTCCTCTTTTCACCCTGTGTGTTGAGCTCTCTGTTTTAGCTATGGGGGGGGACTCTGGGCTTTTTCACTTTGTAAACCTATAACGTGCACAAAAAGATATATAACACAATAAAGGAAAGGGGAAAAGCCAAAAAAGCATAATATGAGCACTTTAACACAATGAGAGTTTTGATACATAATCATAAATAATGTGGATACAATGAGTCAAGAGGGTAAAAGCAAATAATAAAACAGCTAGTAAGTCAGGTAGGTTCAGATGAAATGATCCCTTTACTGTAATGTAGCCTTTAAAACAAGGAAAAGACTTGTCTATTATCAGGATATTACGATTTCCAAAATGTAAGACAATATCTAGCCTCATAACTCGATGTCGATATGATATTGATGTATTGCCCAGCCCCTAGGCCCAGTGGATTTCTGATTAAAGCCAACACTTAATTTTCTTGTGAGTTAGAATCAAATGTTGGAGACTCTTACGTTCAATGCAGCGGCAGCCCATCCGGAGGCAGCGGGCGTAGGCTTCTAGAGAAGATTCACTGGAAAACTGGTCACCTGTCAGGTAGCTGGGAGAACAACGACATGGAAACAAGTTCACAAGAGCAGTGGTGCTTTAATAATGTCATTCAAGGAGATTTGCTGTCTCACTGAGAGTTAGATGTTCCGTTTCATTTTCATTTTTTGCATTCAAACTAATGTTAGCTCCCAATATTGATTAATACAGAACGTCAGTTATTTCCTCTTTAATCATTTGAGTCAGAAAAATGCTTTAAAAAAAAAAAAAAAAATGCAATTTAGAAAGGTATAAAACTGAGAGAAGTAGCAAATCCTCACATTTGAAAAGCAACAATCAGAGAACATTTGGCTTAAAATGATCAGTTGATTCAGTCGTTGGTGTTGAATTTTCTTATTGTTTCAGCATTACACTCAATATAAACGTGACATGTTTCGTTTAAAGAAAAAGGAAAAAAAACTTGATGAACTAAAAAAAAGCTGTTATTTACACATTTTATTTTGCAGTTCGCATTAATTCAGTCATTACTACATTCGAGAAGAGTTAGCTGGGCCTTTGTTCCGAGTTATGAAAGTATACAAAGCTGCTACGTGCAGCTAACTGCTAATCAAACCGTGCGTCATTTCTTTTTTTAGACATGTTAAACACACATACGCAACATGTGATTAAGACAGATTTGGAGATGTTGGGAGGCATCACTTAGGCTTCCAGTTTCTGTGTTACGTTAGGCTAGCCTGAGATATGTTAATATTGGACACACAGAAGAAATGTATCCTTTCATATGACTCTTAGGCTATGTTTAGACGGAAACCATCTGAAGAGAAAACGCAAAAGTGGCGTTGCGTTCTCACTTTTTTTGTTCACTTTATTTTTTTTTCCTTCTACTTTTCTCCCTCTCCTCCTCCTCCTCCTCTCTCCCTCTCCTCTCCCTAGTAGCACGAAGCGAACAACAAAAGCAAACAATTTTGTCTGGACAGACGAGGAGGTGACACAGACACACACACACACACACAGCACAGACACACATGGCACACACACGCACGCACGCACGCACACACACACACACACACACACACACACAGACACAGTGTGTTTTTACCCTTTAGACGGGAATGCGACAGTGGAGCGTTTTTAAGATTTCCACTCTGGAGGGTGGTTTCAATTTTTTTGTGTGTTTTTAAGCCCCAAAAATGTCGTCGCCATCTAAACGAAAGGCACATCTGATCAAATATGTTGTCATTTTCACCCGCGAGCGTTGTCGTGTAAACAGGGCCTTAAAGCCCAGTTCAGACCAAAGATTCGTGACGAGACGAAACCGTTTTAGAGCGTCACAGAGAAAGGTTTCAGCGGTCTGAACCGGCCCGTCTCAGCTCGACTCAAACCAGCTGATGGTCTAGCTGCGACTCAGTTGTTCAAGTCGCAGAGGCTGGTTTCAGAACGTAAGGGACGTCACCCGTTTCAACAGCCAATAGCAAATTCATTTTGTAAAGTCGGCTACAAACTATAGAAAATTAAAACGTAGAACGTAACCTAACCCGTATGGTTGAGCGAGCTAGAGAATGACTAAAAAGAGGAAGCGCCCAGGACTAAGCTGTGAATCAGGTTCATCACTAGAAGCAAGCAGCTCACTATCATTGACTTTATCCACATGATATATTTAGCCACAAAAAGCCTGGAGGTCTGAAGTAAGAACAGAAGTACAAAGAGTCGTTCCATTGGGGATGATACACCGTCTCGTTGCATTGGTGTGAACTGGCAGGTTTTAGAACGCTCCAGACCGGTGTGTTGCAAGTAGTTCCAAGTTTCACCTCGTCTCGTCGCGAATCTTTGTTTTGAACTGGGCTTAATAAGACAGAAAATAAGCAGGATTTTCAAAATGTGGAGTGTTTAAAGCACCATTATTTCCCTAAAGCTCCTTTAAATACGATAACAAGATCTTCTTATACAGTATGGGGACTCCTGAGACAAAGATATGATTTGAGACACAAACGTTGAGACCTACGTGTTGTGTGAAGAGGAGATCCAGTACTGAGACAGTGGCCTTTTCATGTCATCAGCAACAACAGCTGAGAGCCGAGGGTCAGACACAGAGTTCTCTTTAGAGAACAGGAACGTAAGGAACTAGAAACACAAAGAAACACGATCAGACTGTGAGGCCAGAAAGAAAAATCTGCACAGTTTATTCCAGCTGTGTCTTTGTTTCACCTCATCCAGTTGCAGCATGGGCTCAGGCTGCGGCCCCCCCCTCATATACCCGGTGAGGAACTCTCTGACACGACTCAGATCCGACGCCCACGACTCCTGAGACGAGCCGGAGAAAGAAGTGAGCACAGAGCAGTTTTATAAGAGAGCATTTTTCTGTGTGCGGCAGTGTTGCAAACTGTATGCACAAGCCAATATGCTGGCACGCAAATTCCACATGTGCACAGATGATGTTAAAACGGCCCTTTTTAGATCCTACTGTACTCCCCTCTATACAAATATCTCAAAAACCAAGGAACTTTCCATCGTCATTTAGACGCTAAAAACCTGCAGCCAGGGAGTCCTTTATTAACAATGAAAAGGTTGAAATGGTCACCTCATATAAATATTTAGGTACCATTTTTGATGACCACCTTGAATTCAGTGTTAATAATGAGGCTATTATAAAAGAAGGATACAGAGAATTCACTTACTCAGGAAACTCAACTCCTTTTCTGTCAGGCCAGTCATTCTCGTCGTTTTTATTCAATCTTTTATCGAAAGCCTTATGAATCCTTCTTTTATCTGCTGGTTTCACAGCGTCCCAGTGAAAGACAGAGACAGCCTGAACAGTATAGTCAAAATGTGCTCGAAATGTATTGGTGTGAAACAAGCTGCTGGTGGCGTTTTACCGGGGGACCATTGAGAGCGTTCTAACGTACTGTATCTCGGTGTGGTATGCAGGCTGCACTGCAGCAGACAAGAGGGCTCTGCAAAGGGTCATCAAGACTGCAGGAAAGATCACCGGCTGCTCCCTGCCTCCCTTGGAAGAACTTGCCACTTCACGCTACATCAATGCAGCAAAAACCATCATTAAAGATACCTCACACCCTGGTCATCCACTCTTTAAACAGTTACCATCAGGCAGACACTACAGAGCTGCCAAAACTCGGACCACCAGACTCAGAGACCCACAGCCATCAGCACACTTAATAAACAAAAGATCAAGTAATCACTGCCATCGTCGCTTAACTCAAAAAATCTAATTACAGTATAATGGCTTTAAATGACCCCACACAGAGTGACACAAGAACGTCTTGCTTTTGGAAACATTGGAACAAATGTCTATGTTTTTTTAATCACTTTGATTTTATGAACTTCAATTTGTATAACTTATTTGACTTGTCTGTGTTGTTGTGTTTTACATATTTTTATACTGATATGGACCGGTGTGTCTGAAATAAAGAGTTGAATTGTCGACGGGCGATGAGTCTGCTCCGTACCTTCTGGTCCATCTGTAAAAACTTCTGGAAGTCGTAGAGGGAGATCTGACAAAGCTCCGGTCTGTCCACATTCCTGCGAACACAACGGTTTTCAAGATGTCAGATGGCCGAGGAGGGAAAGGTAAAGAAAAGTTCAAATAAAGGAGGCGTGACACATTAACATACAAATGTCTGTCTGGCAACTAACCATGTTACTCTACTACCTATGCCAATTCTATTTATGCCAGTTTTAAAGGTTAATGTTCCATAACGTTAAATGTTTCACATCCAGAGAGCCAAGAAAAAAAATTGAAGTACCATTAAAATGGCAAAAACACATGGAAATGGTTCACTTTCTTGAAAGCCTAAATCTCCCTTAAAGGGATAGTTCAGATTTTTTGAAGTGTGGTGTTGTATGAGCTACTTCTCCACAGTCAGTGTGTTAGCTATAGTAGTTTGTGTTATTGTGTGACTTTAAAGGGTTAGTTTGGATTCACAGAAGTCGCACAATCACACAAACTAACTATTGGTGGAGGCAGCAGTAGAGCAGCAACTCCAACGTTCAAAATTACTGTTTTTGTCAAAAGGAGTCTGGTGGCTTCGAAGAGAGCAGAGGCAACTGCTTCAGTTCCCCATTTAGCTGCTGCCCCCGTCCACAGTAGTACATTACTTAGCTTCCGTGTCAGTACTCCAGACTGGGGGCCATCTACTGTAGCTAATACACTAGTCTCACATTGCCAGACCTTCCTCCACAGCGCTGCAGAAGAGGGTCTGGCTAGTCCACACAGCGTTCCGATATGGGAAAAAACGTGCTCTGGTTTATTGGCATTTCTTTAAACCAATCACAATCGTCTTGGGCGGCGCTAAGCGCCGGACGGAGCCACAGTTCCGTTGCAAAATAGCCTCGGGAAGGAACTTGTTTTGGTGGAACATGTATATGTTCAAAGGTTATTTTAGTCGTGCAACAGAAAATTCAGATTGGACAGATAGTCTAGCTAGCTGTCTGGATTTACCCTGCAGAGATCTGAGGAGCAGTTAACCACAGTCCTCAGAAATCGAGTTTAGAATGCCAACACAAAGAAAGCAGAAGGTGACGGACATCCGGCCGAAATGAGGGACATCCGGCGGTATTTCCAGCTGGACCTGAACAATACCGGAAATTAAATGTCTTCGATATAGACTACTAATACACTGACTATGGAGAAGTAACTCATACAGCACCACTTTAAAAGATCCGGACTATCCATTTAGTGTGTGTTAAAGAGAAACCGGAGATGTAGAAGGACAACAGTTAGGGGGACGTGAAGACGTGGGAGTAGACACTGAGGAAGAGGAAGAGAAGGTGGTGGAGGTGAAGGTGGAAGGACTCACCGCAGAGGGAAGGAGAGCTCCAGCTGCTCAATAATCTGGGAACAGAAGGGGAGGAACCAGGTGACGGACAGGTGGGAGGGAGCCAGGTGAAGCATAAACAGTGAGTGAGCGTGGTGTGGCACGAGTGCAGAAGTACTCAAATACCGTACTGAAGTGGGATTGGGATATACACAAACTGTACTTTTCCATAGTGGGAGAAACTTTAAACTTTTCCACAACTACTGTACATCTCAGAGGGAAATGACATCCATCTGATGGCTGATATTACTGGTTATGTTGCAGATTGAGACTTAATAACAGTATTAATTATTGTATCTCCAAAAAAATCCATCTCTAATTTTGGGATTTTATTTCATAATTATTTATTAAAAGGATGATTTTGGTGGTTTTGCAATATTTTTACAACAAATCACATGAATCTGAAGTCCCAGTTAAACCATTTTGAAACTTGCTTGAGTTGCATAAATCCAGCTGTGAACATCCAGTCTGCATTCATTTTTTGTCATAGTTACATATATGAGTTGCCCTTTGAGTGCAGAGTTGATGTTCAATGTGAGGGATCATACAACTCAAACACTTTCCCAGAGTCTGCTACTCGATTTGCATGCCCTACAGAACATAAATGGAAAGCAATGGCTGCCTAGAACGGTAAGAAAATACATCTGAGGATTAAAAAAATGACATTCTTACCATTACCAAAAATGACACATAAGCATAAACATAAAGTCTACATGATTCGTAATTATGGAACTAAACCTTGCAATAACACGAGTACATGGTTAGGATTGGGCATCGAGAATCGATTCCTACTTGGAATCGTTCCAAAAATTACGATTCCATCGGAATCGTTTCTTTATTGGAATCGTTTGGTTTCAAATCCGATCATCGGTTCCAAATTTAAAGCTATAGTGCGTAGTTTCTGTCGCCCCCATGAGGAATTTTAAGTAATGACAACAACACTGTCCGCGCGTTCACATGATACAAACTTTACGTGATCGCACACCCCACCCCTCCCCCACACAGTTGCTAGTATCCAAGGAGGACACGGAGGATTAAAAAAACATGATGGACTCTTCAGAAGAGTTCATTATCTTCACTCGAGTTTCTGCACGGGAAAGTCACCGGAAGACACAATCTTCTGAATACAGTCATACTGAGAAATCCAGAGAGAGTTGTGTGGAGCTGATAGTCTTAATTAGCTTTGTAGCAACTCATTTGGCAATGGCTTGAATGTAACGGACGTTCATTAATATCAAAAAGTTACGCACTAAAGCTTTAACATGCACACGTTTTGGTTTCCGTAGCAGCCAGGCACTTGTTGTGTTGCAGCCATGGAGCACAGTAAGCAGCGCTCTAGTCTGGCTTTATTTTACGTTGAAAAAGCCCTGTAAAACTGTAAATCACCATTGAATCAAAATAAAACTTTCCCCTTATTTGTGAAATAAGCATGTGACCCGCTTCAACTCCACCCCTCAAAGAATCACAATCGAGAATCGATCACAACCGGAGTCGAAAGGAAGAATCGGAATTGGAATCTGAATTGTTAAAATCCAAGCAATGCCCAACCCTATATATGGTCCTATTGTGATACAACTACTTTTACGTTTGTAAAGGATTTGAGTACTTCTTCCACGACAGTGTGAGTGTGCAAACCCAAAAGTGACTCACACTCTTCTGTGCGTCAAACATCAGCGTTCTGTAGAGCTGCGAGAAGTTGGGGTACGAAAGCTCGCTCCTGGCCTCCACCTCCTGAGTAAAGACAGGGAGGATGAGAGCTAGTGTGACATAAAACAGAGCTGTGGTCACGTCCGAACATCCAGGACATAACATTCAAAGAGGCACAGGAGCTAGGGGCGGGAAATCACCAGAGGCCCCACGATACGATATTATCACCATACTTGTGTCACAATACGACATTACTGCGATGTTACACATTTTGCGATATTCTGCAATATATCGCAATTTATTACCTTTTCTTCCAACTTCAAATGATGTCCCCAAGGGAAAACTTTGTCAACATCTGTTCTACCTAAAAAAAGTCACATTTCTCTGTTTGTTCATCTTACTTAAATGTTATTGGTGTGAAATAGGATTTTCCAAGCAGAAAAACTAAATGAAAACCTTCCATAAATGTTGTATGCACCTGAAAAACTGAACCGTTTGTATTACAGTCTAGTCCACCTTAATTCAATGCAAACAGGTATGTACTGCTGTGCTACTGCAGGTGTTTAGAACAATTGTGTAACTGAAAAAGTTGCGCAGGCCCTTTAGCAACTGGGGAATTGAAATTACATTACATGTCATTTAGCTGGCGCTTTTATCCAAAGCGACTTACAACTGCTATATGTGCTATATGTCAGAGGTCGCACGCCTCTGGAGCAACTATGGGTTAAGTGTCTTGCTCAGGGACACATTGGTTGACGTATCGCAATGTGAATTGAACCCAGATCTCCCACACCAAAGGCATGTGTCATATCTACTGCGCCATCACCCCCACCATTTGATTTGAAATCGAATCAAATAAAACATGTACTCTTACAGTCATGAGCAGTCCAATCACGAACGCTGTGTTTGAGCTATGTTACTGGTTGCACGACGTTCGTCGTTCGACTGCTCATGACTGTTTTCCGAGATGGCACCCGCATGTAAACATGAACGCTACTGTCTTTATAATCTCTCTTTTTAATAAACTGTCTGTACACTTACAAAGTTCTCAATGCTTCGGTTTGCATGTAGGGACCCTCATTATGCTACCGTTGAAGTGTGGTGCTATTTTGAGCCTTGTTAGTGGTGTAGAAATAGCGATTTACCATCTGCCCCGAAAGCTAGCGTTAGCAGCTAACCACTGGTTTGCGGACCTTGTTTAAAGCTAGAGACACATTCGTTTAGCATGAAAACATGTCCCAGAGAACGGTCGACTGGGTACACATATGTTATTAACCCGTAGGTTCATTTTGCGCCGGAATTGTGCTTTAAAGTAAACCAAATGTGCCACTGTTTGCTTCTAGCCTTGGGACTAAAAAAAAGTAATGTGCAATTTATATAATAAAAGATCAATAGCTGGCGTCCGTGTATGGATACAGTATCGCCATGGAAAATATTGCAATACTATGCTGTATCGATTTCTTTCCCCGCCCCTAACAGGAGCTGTAGAAAAACAAAGACTTTTCAGACTGCTATTGTGCTCTGACCTGCAGCTTGTCTTTGAGAAAGCGCATGTTGGGGACTCTGTAGTTGACCTGAGGCAGCAGACCTTTCACATCCTTCACTGTGATGCTGAAAAAGAAATGAGAGAGGGAAAGTACATTTAGAAAATGTTAAAGAACCAGGAGATGGCGCTGTCGATGTCAAGATTTTATATTTCCAGGCTGAGGGTGAGTAAACAGTAAAGCTTTCACTGTTTAGGGTCAGGGGGTTAGACGTAGGCCTGCACGATTAATCGTTAAAAAAATCGCGATCTCGATTCACCCTGTTCACGATTAAATTTTTAAATAACTACCGTTGTTGAATTAATAATACACTGTATACCTTCCTTCCACCATGTGGAAGAGACTAAAGGCACCAGTCATTCCTAACTAAACATTACTTTCCTAACTAAGACACTTTTTAGTAAACTCTGTGTACACAAACAATGTTGTCAATGCTTGCGTTAAGGTGTAGAGCCCCTGGAGCAAAGTTTCATGTTGTGTTGAGCCTTCTTAGGGTTTTAAAAATAGCTATTTTGAGGCTAGCATAAAAGTGTCCCTAGCACTCCCATTCAAAAGGCCATTTGACCGAAAAACGAAAATACGGCGAGATTTACGCTTTAAACAGCTGTTCTGGAGATTTGGGGCATTTAACACTCCTAAACAGTAGATGGAGTTTTCCCAGCTGTCGTGGAATTGTAGATGTTCAAATTTCCATTTTTTTTTCCCCAGCATGTTTTCATTCATGTTGGCTTACAGGGTTTAGCTGTTTCTTAGGTAAAGAATGAACATTCAATCTTGGTTTTTACGCCATCACAGAGTCTTTAAAATGCTCAGAGAAAATGGAAATTTGCTTCTGTGGAGTTGTTTAAGTCTTTACCTGGACATCTTTTTCTCTCTCAGACAAACAGCACATGGATAACTACTTTTACTGATTAACAAAACACACGCAGCCGTCAGTAACAGAATGAGGAAGGAAGTGAGAAAAGCAGGTAGAAGCAGAACAAGAATCCAGGTCAATGCTCTGAGAGGATCATCTGGGGTCAATGACCTCCCTCCCTGCCCGGTCTGATTCGTCTCCCCACCCGCTTCCCTCTGTCTAGCTACTGTTACTATTTTCACAGGAGACAGGAAGTTGCCCTCTCCCAGCCCATCGCATCACTTCCTGCTCCTTATCAGGCGTTGGCAGGCTGTTTGTCCTGGAGCAGCTTCCACCCAAAACAGAAGCCTGGACTTATTAATGCAAGCACCAGAGAGAAACAGACAAGAGAAAGTGTGCAATGTGTGCAGGTTAAGGTCAGGGCAGATCCCCCCTGAGAAAAGGGGTCCAATACGCTCTTTGATGACATCTGGATCTGGTTTCAACTCCACGTTCCACCTGCTGTGACAGGCTGACACATTCTCACTCCCAGCGAATCAAAAGCGGTGCTTGGTCAGGCGCCTTTGGCGTTTGTTATTGACGCAAAAAGTCTCCATTAGTGACATATTTTGACGAGCTTGGTCGGGACTCTTGGCGTCACTTTTAGACGCTCTGGGGCGGGACAGACATTTAAACTGACATGCAGCACAAGAACGGTACAGTTAGGTTTCAGACAGTCTCGCGTTGCCAGACCTTCCTCCACAGCGCTGCGGAGGAGGGTCTGGCTAGTCCACACAGCATTCTGGGATGGGAGAAAAACGTGCTCTGGTTTATTGACATTTCTTTAAACCAATCACAATCGTCTTCAGCAGCGCTAAGCGCCGCAAGGAGCCACGGTTCCGCTGCAAAATAGCCTCAGGAAGGAACTTGTTTTGGTGGAACGTGTACGTTCAAAAGTTGTTTTAGTCGTGCAACAGAAAACTCAGATTGGACAGATAGTCTAGCTAGCTGTCTGGATAGACATAAAATGAGTATAAAATGACAACACAAAGAAAGCGGAAGGTAACATCCGGTGGAATTTCCAGCGGCACTGGAGCAATGGAAGTGGAACGTTGTGGATATAGACTAGGTCGTGGGTGGAGTTACAAAATGTGTTTTTTAGTTACACACAGGACAAGAACGGGACATGAACCCCGGTCTCCTGTGTTGTTTGACCCATCCACCACCCCAACCAACCTCCTTACCCAGATTTTCGGTCTTTCATACTACTCGCTACCGTTGTCGCTCTTAATACTACGTCACCTGACAGCACTGCGGTAAAGCTGCTGCTCTGCCCGCGGTGCGTTCCATAGACGCTAAAGGGTGATTTTTGCGTCGGTATCGGACGCTGAGAAACACTGACCAAGCATCAGTATTTAGAGTTGGGAGTGAGAATGGGTCGGACAGGCCGGCCAATGAGCATCCATCACAGGCGAATGTGAAAGCTCTGACTGGGTGTTGACGTGTTTGTGGCGAGTCACCCACCTGCCCTCGTGGCTCCGGTCCATGACCTCAAACTGTTTCCTCAGCCACCTATGGAGGGAGGGATGGAGAGAAGGGAAAAAAAAAACATGAGGCAGAAGGAGTGATTATCACAAGAATCCTGTTTTAAATTATTAAAAATAGAAACCACACGTTTCCTGGAGAAAATGCGAGTGACTGGTGACAGCAGAAATAGTGCTATGCATTGCTAGAAACTGAAATTAAAAGACATTTAATGAAGAAATCACCTATATATATTCTCCATTGTTTCCTCTAGAGCTGGGCAATGTGGAGAAAATCAAATATCACAATATTCTTGACCAAATACCTCGACGTGGATATTGCGGCGATATTGTAGGGTTGACAATAGACGTTTCACAAAATATTTACACAATGAGATTTTTAATAAATAATGTGGATATAATGACTGAGGCAAATAATAGAACAGTCTGGTTAGTTCAGAAAATGTCATCAATCATTTAACTGTAATGCAGCCTTTAAAACCAGGAAAATTCAACACGTGTCATATTACGATACCCAAAATCTAAGACGATATCTAGCCTCATATATCGATATCAATATATCGATATCAATATATTGCCCAGGCTTAGATTCCTCTCCCATTTTTTTATGGTTTCGCCCTCCACATTTAATTAGAGGGGCTGCCAACCCCACCTGACCGGTGAGGAATTATTAGTCATTTTACCTTGCAATAAACAGGAGATGCTCTGTCTACTGCTGCCTCGATCAGTTAGGTTGTGATTTTAAAGGATTAGTTTGGATTAACCAAAGTCGCACAACAACCCTAACTAACCAAGGGAGGCAGCGGTAGACTAGTGACTCCTGTGTTCTGCGAGGCAAAAATGACTGTTTTTGTCAAAGGAGTGTGGTGGCTTTGAAGAGAGCAGAGATGGACAAAACGGCTATATAGCAGGGCTGCACAATATATTGTTTTTGTTTTTGTTTTTTTATCGTCATCGCGATATCAACTGGCGCAATAACCATATTGCGAAAGACACTCAAAGATTTTAGATAAAATAACATTGGAAATGATTCCCTATCATTTCTTTTAAATTCAACAAGCAATTTGTTTTATTTTAGTAGACTACTGAAAGCAGCAAAAAGGCAGAACTGAGTACACTTTGATATCTGTTCATTTATATAAGTAATATCGTTATCGTGATATTCAACGTTATCACATCCCACATATTTTTCTCATATCATGCGGCCCTACTATATAGTGTCTAAAATGCATTTAGCTGCTGCCCTCGTCCACAGCAGTACATTACTTAGCTTCTATGTCTGTACTCCTGCCTGCTTCTCCAAACTGGGGACTAGCCGACCGCCATCTACTCTAGCTAACACACTGACTATGGAGAAGTAGCTCATACAACCACAAAAATCTGGACTTTCCCTTTAAGCAACAGCTTGTAGCTCGATACTAAGAGTCTGTATTCGTCAAACCCAGGGAAAGCTGATGAGTCTCCAGTTTACACAACTGTCACAAACAAACATATTTAGCTATTTCATTTCCTCTGACCGTCTCCAAACATATACCGCTCACATTATGTTGACAGCCTCGCTCTGTTCTCCTGCCTGCACCACAGGAGCCAAAACTGCCTCCGCACATTCATCTGGGGTAAATATTTTCAAAACAAATACTTGTCCTCTCCTCCGACCCGCACCTCCCTTTCCCATCCCGGTCGCCGCTTTTTTTTGATGCAACCGGATATCACTTAATCTCACACCCACACAGACACCCACACACTGTGTGGGAACGTGTTGCGTGATTTATAAAACCCCAAATAAGTAGTTCAGTGATGCATGTTTATGATAATAAAACTATTTCCACAGTTTAAGGAACACTCTGCTGTAACTACTTTTATCAAAGTGGTCGCCAATTCATTTTCTGCTAATTAACTACTGAAATAAATTGACTAGTAGTTTCCGTACCGGGAGCACGCTGCAAACTGTTCAGAGCATTCCTGAGTTTGAGTGTTTGATACTCAACAGATAAGAGATTCAGGGGAGTATTCCTTTAAAGTCACGACAACAGTGTTACACGTGGACACACACCTGTCGATCTGTTGTGGTGCGGGCGCTCTCTGAGTGTCAACCATCAGCCAGTTGAGGCCAGTGATCCACATGTTGACCTCCTCCTCGCTGAAGGCTGCAAAGACACAAAGACGGGAAAAAAACTGTCAAAATGTCTGACTGGCGACTCCTAATCCTTCTAATGTCAGATTGCAAGTTAATAGGGAACAAACAGCTAAAAGAAATGTTTATTTGAAAGTTAATTTAAGATACCATTTCCAATTTATTGGAACTCGGGCCTTATTTTTGCAGTTTTGTCCATTTACATTTTATGAGTTAGGATAACGGTGAAGTCATAAAAAAGAAAAAAAAAGAAATCTGGAAACATGGAGACATCAAAATCAACATGTTATCTAGTTAGATCCACTTTATTTGGAGATAAAACTGAAAGAAATGATGGTAATAATTAGGGATGCACCAAATCCAGGATTCGGCTTCGGATTTGGCTGAATATTGGGCTTTTTGATGGGGGTTCGGTTTCTGCCGAACCTTAGAATTTTTTTCCACCGTTGATTACGGGAAGGTGTTTATGTAGGTGGACCATTCAATGCAGTAGGCTGTGAGAAAGTGAAAATGGAACTTGTGAGCAGAAAAAGTGTTGTTTGGCAGTACTTTCAGTCAAAAGAAGGCCATTCAAGTCCAGCTACATGTTCAATTTGCAACGCTGATTTGTCTGGTGGTGGCGAGGACCCTAAACAATACACAACATCACCGCTGTTAGGACATTTGCGTATGAAACATCCAAAAGAATACGAGTTGTGCATGAAGGAATCTACAGACAGCAGCCAAATGCAGCAACTTCAGGTACAGCAAAGGAAGGACAGTCACAGCTAAAAACTTGTGTTAACCAGACAGTGCCTCTCCCGGGCTGTCAGCCATTCGCTCGGCAAATGAGTCTCCCTACAGGGGGAGCGGAGCGACCGAACGGCCGGCTGCTGCTCGTTAGCTAACGTTAGCTTTCTAATTTCACCCACCCAACATGCCTTCATCATACACTGGTTAGCGAACATTTGCCAAACAAAATTGTCACTTATCTGGCGATAGTGATGTGCTTTCCTACGATGTGAAAAGAGCGTGTGAATTCAACATTAAGTTGTTACATTTAACTATTTTAGAGGCTGTTAACGTTGTTTACTTCATTAACGCGTTTACTGTGTTAATGGACTGAGGATGGGAGTAGGATCCGGTATTTGGTTTCGGATTCGGCAGAATCTTAACCAGTGGATTCGTTATTCAGCCGAACCTCAAAAATCTGGATTCGGTGCATCCCTAGTAATAATCCCTCATTCCTCAGGGAAACTGTGTCGCACACTACTACAGTTTGGGTAATAATTGATCATGCGTTTTTCCCATATCCGAGACGTTACGATGTCCCAAGATGTCACAAAAAAATCTTGACTACAATGTTATTATTACTGGGGGGAAAAACGACAAAACTACAAACATACTACTTCTTTTAAAGTGAGAGTGAATAAAGCGGCTCAGAGATGGCTGTGATTCACATCTGGAGTTTTCTTAGCCTGGAAATCCAGACCCAAATCCAAAAGATTAAGGGTCTGGCATTGAGTAATGAAAATGCCCCAACTCGAGGGGCGGCACCAAGCATGCATTTGAAAATCTCACTGCGCGCAATTGGATAACACTACGACCAATCACAACAATACACGGGATGATGTATCTAGAGCATACCCATACGCTGAGCTACCAGTGGAGCTAACTGGTAGATTAAACTCTTGCCATATCCGGTCGGCAAAACAGCAAAAACGTCCTTGCAAAGGAACGATTCGAGCGCCATCTTCTGTTCCTGTTTTAGATAAAAAGCCAAGTCTAACTTGTTCATCGTAGCGGCCAAAGCCGTTTCAAACAACTAGTGTTCATCCGTAGCCATCTTGCAATGTTTACTAATGACTTCAAGGTCCCATGACATGCTGCTTTTTGGATGCTTTTATATAGACCTTAGTGGTCCCCTAATACTGTATCTGAAGTCTCTTTTATATAGACCTTAGTGGTCCCCTAATACTGTATCTGAAGTCTCTTTTATATAGGCCTTAGTGGTCCCCTAATACTGTATCTGAAGTCTCTTTTATATAGGCCTTAGTGGTCCCCTAATACTGTATCTGAAGTCTCTTTTATATAGACCTTAGTGGTCCCCTAATACTGTATCTGAAGTCTCTTTTATATAGGCCTTAGTGGTCCCCTAATACTGTATCTTAAGTCTCTTTCCTGAAATTCAGCCTTGGTGCAGAATTACAGCCACTAGAGCCAGTCCCACAATGAGCTTTCCTAAGGACGTGCCATTTCTGTGTCTGTAGCTTTAAATGCTATTGAGGAGGAGAGAAGGGGGGAGGGTGGGGGTGTGGCCTTGACCAACTGCCACTTTGCTCGTTTGAAAGCCATGATGTCTCTCTCTCATGGGTGGGCCAAATTCTCTGGGCGGGCAAAGCAGAGAAAGGGGAGGTAACCTTGCTTCTTATGACCTCATAAGGAGAAGATTCCAGATCGGCCCATCTGAGCTTTCATTTTCTCAAAGGCAGAGCAGGATACCCAGGGCTTGGTTTACACCTATCACCAAAGGCAGGCAGAACTCATATTAATGTTAAAAAACCTCATAAAGTGAAATTTTCATGCCATGGGACCTTTCAACGTCGCAGCGCTGTCGTCATCTGTTTAGCTCGCCTCTGGCCCGCCTATATCAGATACACCGATGTGATTGGTGCAGCTTGGCTACAAGGGCATAGTTAATGAGCATCATTACTGAATGCCAGAGTGACTCGCTGAGAAAATTCAAATTGTGCTCTCGCAAGAACTCTGGATTTCCAGGGTAGAGTTTTCACAAACTAAAACATAATTTGACTCTTTAGTGTAAGACAGATGAAAAGAAGCAGAATGGCATTAGATTAGTAATTAGCAGAAAAGATAGTGGTCAAATGAAAAAGGGATGTAGTGTGGCCTTTAACAACTCTGAAGTAAATTTAACAGTAGCAGTGAAAGTACATCACACGCACAGAGTATACACACACACACACACACACACTGACCAGCCACACTGAGCGTCCTGAGGCGAAACTCCAAGCCGTAGAGCACGATGAAGCAGTGGGCGGTGTCCAGTTTCCGGGCTTCCTCCGGATAGCGCTCAAAATCACGGGAGCCCTTCCCCAACCGCAGCTCCCGGATCTCTCCTATGTCGACTGGAGGAGGGAGGGAAGGAGGGAGGGAGGGAGGGAGGGAGGGAGGAAGGAAGGAAGGATAGTGTTGCATGAACACAAATATGCACAACCATAAATCACACTTTGGCACGTTGTTCATTTGCCTGACAAACACACCGCAATCTGCTGCCGGAGAGTCCAACAAAAGTACTTTGTGTGAGTCCAGAGAGCCAAAGAACAGACTCAGACACAAACATGTCAGCTGTCCATGGGCAGGATGCTCCAAAGGTCTGCAGAGGTTTTTAGCAGCAGCAGCCAAACATATAAAGTCACTTTTTGTAACCTTTACTTCACGTAGATCAGAAGACAAAATCCCTAAACCTTTAAGCTCAAAAGTCCCTTAAAACCTTGATGGAATAAGTCACTTTAAGTGGTAAAAAAAAAAATGTGACCCCCAAAAGACACATTTACATTTTTTACCCACATTTATTTCTATTTTTGGCTGAAGCTCTGCAGCCATGTCTGCTAATTATGCACTTGTAGAAATATAGCTCTAAATTAGGACTGCACAATATTGTTTGTTTTTTAATCGTCATCGTGATATTATCCGTCGCAATAAACATCGCGAAAGGTTAGGACATCGCGAAAGACACTCAGAGATTGTTTGTGTTAGTTGAAAGAAAACATCATTAGAAAACTGCATTTTAAAATGAAACTGTCATTGGTTTTTTTAGTGCTGCCTTTTATATTCAATTCCATGCTCAATATGTTCAATAACATAATGTTGGAAATGATTTTCTTTCATTTGTTTTAAATTCAACGAGCAATGTGTATTTTAGCAGACTACTGACAGCAGCAGACCTGAGAACACTGTTGTGGTAATATCGTTATCGCGATATTCTCCTCATATCATGCAGCCCTACTCCACATATTGCTTTTGTCAAACAAATCTGAAAATATACAATATCTACCTCCGCCTAGGAGTTTATGGATTTGGAGCAGTTGGTGTGATTGTCTGTCAGTAGGACTACAGAAGAACTACTTGCCCCATTTTCCAGAAACTTGGTGGAAGGCTGTAGCATGAACAGAGGAAGAACCCATTACATTTTGGAGCGGATCCGACTCACAAAGCACATACACAAATTAGTTTACACTTTTGGTAACTCTGCGAGATAGGGCATCTGTGCTGCATTCATGTCTGAGTCGGAATAATCGGAAAGAAATGGGATCCCGAATGGAAAAATTCCTACTGCATTAATATTGTGAGATGGGGCATGCCTTTTTTAGAGGTCTGCCCTCTCCGAGTGCCCTTCTAGTTGTTTCTGTGACAGGAATCAACATGCAAACCCAATTTTCTCAAAGACTCTACCTCATGTAAAGACTTAACAATTAAAATGCTAATCTGCACTTTAATTTTGGTCTTTTTTTGGGGGGCATTTTAGGCCTTTATTTGATAGGACAGCTTAGACATGAAAGGGGGGAGAGAGAGAGAGAGGGGGAATGACAGCAAAGGGCCGCAGGTCGGAATTGAACCTGCAGCCGCTGTGGCGAGGAGTGAGCCTCTGTATATGGGGTGCATGCTCTACCAGGTTAACTACCCAGGCGCCCTATTTTTTTTAATTTTATTAAATAAACATTTGTTTATTTGAGCTGTCCCCTAAGCTTTAACATCAGATATTAAGGTACTGCAAGTTTATATTACAGAGCATTGAAACACAGATTATAGGATAGCTAAGGCATTTAAAAGTTTTTAAGGGATATTTTTCTGATTGATAGGTATGATATTTGTTTAACCGGTTCAATCCCCAGACCGACAGGATAAAATCTGGGTGGGGAAAGTGAAGGAGCAGCGCTTGTCCCCTCCCTCATTACCACCACTGAGGTGCCCTTGAGCAAGGCCCTTAACCCCAACCACTCCAGTGGAGCTGCTCAGTGACCAGCAGATCAGACTGTGGTTGTACTGGGCAGCTTCCAGGTATGAATGTGTAGCTGTGTGAATGTGACAGGTAGGGTTGGGTATCGTTTGGATTTTTACGATTCCGATGACGAACCGGTGCTTTTAAAAAGATTCCAATTCCTAAACCGATTCTTGAAAAACTGAAAAATGACGTCAAAGAAAGGCTCTTTTATAGTTTGTTTTTTTTAAATTGAAAATGATTTAAATGTAACAATATATTAACGTTTTAAAGTACTTAAATATATAATAAGAAAGAGAACGTTTGATATTTTTACGTTCGTTTCGGAGCGACAGAGGGAAAATATTTCAGTCGACACATTAAGTGGAACTGAAATGAGGAACCCAAATTTGCGTTCTAATCCGGTCCGACTCCCACCAGCTGCGTAGGAACCGGTTCCATAGTGGACCCGGGTTTCGGTACCCAACCCTAGTGACAGGTCGTCGTTGCAAATGAGTCCTGGACCTGGATAAATAAAGGTTAAAAAAAAAAAACTAAAAAAAAAAAAAAAATAGGTATTAACAAGCTAAAAAAAATTTTTTTTTATTTTTATTCAAACTGTAAAAACATTTAAAATCTGCACTTGTGGCAGGTTTTGTCTCCGTATTACTACATTTAATAAGTAAACGAACAGTTACCGAAAGCTTATGTTGCACCAGAAGGGTTAACAGAGTGGCCGAGGAGGAGTGAGGCAAGGCGACCGACCGCAGAGTCTGATGTAAACTCTGGACTCTACTCTGACACTTACAGCAGTCGACACACCCACAGAGAAAACCTCGGCTTATTGACTTAGCAGATGTCTTGTGTAAACACACATAAAGACACACACAGCTATTTTCCTTCAGCCAAATGAAAACAGGAATAATACATGTGTGGGTGTGTTTATGTGCATATATTTTTATTTTCTTCTTTCGTACCTGTTTAAATATTTATTTACCTATTGATGTAGGAATAATATTTTTTCTTATTTAAAAAGGGGGGGGGGGAAACAAGTATCGTGACAATGTTGGTTTCAAACAATGTTAATTAAAGCGTATTGTTACAACTTTATGTAACCAACAACAAGAAAGAACTGGCAATGTCAAGCATGAATGCAATAATAATAAAAGAAAACGAAAACAGGAATAATAGAGAGAATAGAGACATTGGCCCTCATTTACTAAACGAACGTACACAGAAAACAAGTGTAAAACTGGTGTATGGTCATTTCCACGCAAAGCTCGGCATTTATCAATATGGACGTGAGCGGAGGCTACGATTAAATCTCACGTCTGGTCTGAACTCGTGTACGCACGTTTTCGAGTCAGTGTAGACAGGAGAAGGAGAAGTCATCAGTTGATCGCTTATCAGCAATGGCAGATCTGGCTCTTTTAGAAGACCTTTATTCGCCGGTACAACAGAGGCGGAGGACACGTGCTCTCCCTCACAGCTCGGTTGCCTGGCTCAGACTCGAAAAAAGAAAAATGGAAAAAAAAAAAAAAAAGAGTAAAAAGAGTAAAATAAAAGACTGCATAAACTCCGCTACTGTGTGTTTATTTAAATATAGGTACACCATGTAGGCCTAAGATATTGCAATATAAGTCTGTGTATATTACTATTAGGACTATAGCATACATATGTCAAGGATGTATAAATTAAATAAACTTCAGCTGGAGTCCGATTTACTACGGCAACACTGTTGACCGCATCAGTGATCTCTTTCCATTCCACATTTTTTCTACAGCCTTTAATACCCGTTTTCAGGCCGCCAAACAGTAGCTTCACACAGTGCAAATGAACCTGAGATATCAGGGTTTCATTAGCTGCTTTCCGACCAAGTAATGACAGGAACGTAGTTCTAGGAAAAGTCCACTTCTAAACAGATCTACTAACTACTCTCCCCCCAAAACCGTTTTTTCCAATTGCATTCGCACTGGCCAAGTGGCCATAGGGACAGGTAGGAGGGGTAAGGGAGTGATGCAAGCACGGCAACGGTCTTTATAGCGTTAAAATCAGAAAACAAATACACCAAAAAAGTATGAACTAAATCTAATGTATATAGCATATTTGTCATAATTTAAACAAGTCTCCCGAAGAGAAACGGGTATCTCTCTCCCCCGCCTTTGTCTGCTGCGCTGTGGGTGTGTGTGTGTGTGTGTGTGTATGTGTGTGTGTGTGTGTGTGTGTGTGTGTGTGTGTGTGTGTGTGTGTGTGTGTGACGGCCAACCAGCTGCAGGACACGCTTGTCTAACTCCGAAAAGACAGTTAACCACAGGTTCCCGTTACTCTTATGATGGACATGTGTTGTGATATTTAAACAAACGAACCATCAACGGTGAAATAAAAGCCTCTTATTAACGAGAGCGGTCTGAGAGACCTCCAGCTCACAGCGGGGTCTCTGAGCATGACTGGCCGAGCGACGAGCTAGAGGCCGGGGCAGGAGCCTGCTGGCTGTCGCCTCACTTCATGGAGCTTCTCAACTCCGAAAACTTTGAAGCAAATTGTCAATTCGGCATCAATTCTCGCAAGACTGCCAATAACAGTTAATTTCTCGCCTAAAACGTTGATGAATAAGATGGCGAAAATTTTTAAAATTGTCCCGTTGTTGGTCTGTCTGTACCGGAAACCCGACCCTCGTTCCCCTAGGTTCATATGCTGAAAAGGGAAAAGACCCTGCCCTGAAGTAGGAGCTGAAAGAGTTACAGGAACTGCGGCCAGAGGGACTTAAAAATCCCCAAAAAAGGGTTCTAGGAATTTTATGTTCTAGGAACTGCAAAAATCCCTCCGGTCGGAAATCGGCTAATCTCTGAAAAGTGCCACTTTTTAGCCGGATTACGTCCTGCCATGTCGTAAATTGTAGGGGCGAGGCCTCAAAACCCAGAATACATTGGGGCGTGATATTTAAATTCTGATAGTTTCCAGCCGCTGCATTTATCAATGTACCACCATTTTTACGCTGTGATTGGTGTGATACGAACGTTTCATGAATCACACATGAAGCCTGTCGTAAAAGGATTTCTGTGCTCATATCTGCGCTGGTTTCTACGTTAGGTTGATAAATGAGGGCCAGAGTGATCTCCCCAACAGGTAGACAACAGGAGACACAGAGGACGGAACAATCAAAGTCTGTTGCTGCTCTTTATCGGGCCAAAGCGAGCCGTCCTCAGTAGGTTGTATATAATCGGGAATCAAAGAGCCGAGAGGAGGAATCTGGTTCCTATCTGAGCCTCCTACATGTGGAGATGACAGGGAGAGCGTTTTGGCATGAGATTAAGAGAGAAGTCCATTATCCTCAGATGGAAATGTGTCCATAATTTAGAATGAGGGAAGAAGAGAGGGGGGGTTCAGAGCTGGAAGCAGCAGAACACGTAACTGAATCTGTCTGAGTTATTACCCACGGATAGCCTGTTCTGTTTTAAGCTTTTAAAAAAAGAACAATTCTGCAACAAATACAGTGCGTTCCTGTTGCACAGCACAATAACTACCTGATGAATTCAAGGAGAAGCGTGATGATCTTCTATGTTCTTCTTATTGTCATCAAAACCCACTTTAAAAGCATATATCTGGGGCGCCTGGCTAGCTCGCCTGGTGAAGCGTGAGCCCCATGTACAGAGGCTCAGTCCTTGAGGCAGCAGCCACGGGTTCGGTTCCGGTACCTGCGGCCTTTTGCTGCATGTCATTACCCCTCTCCCCTTTCATGTCTAAGCTGTCCGATTAAATAAAGGCCTTAAATGTAATGTGTTACATATGTAATATGTTCTTCCTCTGTACCATAAAAACACAAAATCAGTGAGTACGTTTACATACACACTAATATTCCTCTCTTATTTAAGGGCCGGAATGCCCGGACCTGCGGCCGCTGCGGCAAGGACTGAGCCTTTGTACATGGGGCGCACGCTCTACCAGGTGAGCTATCCAGGCGCCCCTTATTATTCCAAATATGACAATATTCCGAATTTGATACAGGTCATGTAAACAGCATATTCTGTTTGGATATTATATTTTGTATTGTTGATATATTCGGATTCTTTGGACATGTATACAGA
Organism: Sander vitreus; assembly: GCF_031162955.1. Lineage (NCBI taxonomy): Eukaryota > Metazoa > Chordata > Actinopteri > Perciformes > Percidae > Sander > Sander vitreus. Next base: position 2,327,014 of record NC_135863.1, read on the forward strand.
GCATTTAGGAATATGCGTCTTAATTGGGGTTTTTAACCGCAGTTTGTGACAGTTTACAGCTTCTTGCCTGTTCTCTGTGCGTTGCTATGGTTTTTGTACACAAACCTACTAGCTAACAGTTTGCAGCGCTGCAGTAGAGATGCATGGCCAAAAGAAAAGAAGGAGTAACACACCTACTCTAAAACATTATGAAAGATTTGGATATTAACAGCTTTTTAAATATGTACAAACATCTCAACGCCGACCTTTTCAAGAAGGTGGTTGAAGGAATGCAAGAGGGAGGAAAACTTTGAAAAAAAAATCCTATTTTGCACTGCTGCATGTAAACTGGAACGCTAGTGGAATATTCAGTTCCATTAGCCCTGCTTAGTCGGAATATTATGTGCATGTAAACATAGTCACTGAGCTACACTGTTGCACTGGGTGACATGTTCCTTCATTACCATGAACACACATACACTGTAGTTTATTTTGACTCAATCTCACGCACGCACGCAAGCACGCACTAGACAGTGCGTGCGTGCTCACTAGAGCAACAAATGTGAATTAATCTGCAGCTGAAACTAGTACGCCAACAAATGCCCTATTTCCTCCTGTTTGTTTGATAAAAACTACAGTGAGCAGCTGTTTTGGGAAATTACTGATGAAACCGATGGGCTTGGTGCTGAGAGCCAAAGACAGGGTGTTGAGATACGGCCGATAATAAACATCAAATAACACCAGCCTTATTATTTTAATCCATCAGAAAAAAAGCCCTCTAATGGACCGTTTGACCACTAACATTATGGGAGGAAAAGCTGCAGAGAATCTGGACCAAACTCCATCCAATGTATTAACATTTACAACTGTAGATGTCGTATCAGAAACAAGTCAATTGAACCGTGCGCCACAAATTCTTTTGTCAAGCTTCTGTTTTCAATGGCAACTTCATCCTTGGTAGTTTTAGACTGTAGTTCTTTCACGGCTGCTTTGTGTTGAACTAGAGACAGTTTAGAACCGAGACGCCCCAACTCAGAGTAGTTTCCTGTATGTGGGCTCCGCAACTGCCACGCCTCTTTAGGAAACTAGCGGCAGGTCCTGAGTGGATTGATTCCAAGGGAGAAGTGAACGTGAACACAGGTTATGAGCGATTATTTTGCCCCATAGTCACCAAAGTAAAAAAAAAAAATATTGGAGCCATTCTGACACTAAAATGGCATTTTTCAGACAGAAAATTTACTTGAGACCTGTTTCTGTCTCAGGACCAAACTCTTGCGAGATCTGGCAACACAGCTAAGCTAGCGTCAACTCAAGTTTTTGAACACCCAGGATTGAATTTATAATCCTTCTCCTGACCTAAAAAGCTCTAAATGGTCAAACATCATCATATCTTGAAGAGCACATAGTACCTTATTGTCCCACTAGAGCACTTACTTGTGGTTCTTAGAGTCTCTAAAAGTAGAATGGGAGCCAGAGCCTTCAGCTATCAGGCTCCTTTCCTGAGGAGGCAGCTCCCAGTCTGGGTTCGGGAGGCAGACACCATCACCACATTTAAGAGTAAACTTAAAACTCTCCACTTCGATAAAGCTTATAGTTAGGGGAGTGAGGAGTTGCAGAGTTCACCTAGAGCGGCGGGGGAGGGTGTATCGCTGCAGACACGGCACCCCTTCTCTTCTCTGCTTCTCTTCATAGTCGTCAGATTCATCTACCAACCCTTATAGAACTGGCTCAGGTTTGCCTTGGACCAGCTCTTAATTATGCTGTTATAGTTTTACTGCCGGGGGACTTCCTTTGACACACTGAGCTCCTCTCTCCTCTCGCTTTTCATCTGTCCCTGAAATGCTCGTTACTAACTTAGCTCTGGGGAGCTTATTCCCCAGAGTCCTTATGTTTTTTTTCGCCCAGCAGTTTTCCTTGGATTTGGGTGGCACCTAAACCATGGTTGCACCTGTCACCGGGGTCCTGCTCCGCATCCTGCTATGCCATGCTACACCCTGCTACATTCTGCAGTGCCCTGCTACACCCTGCTACGTCCTGTTACGCCTTGCTACGTCCTGCTATGTCCTGCAGTGCCCTGCTATGTCCTGCTATGCTCTGCAGTGTCCTGCTATGTCCTGCAGTGCCCTGCTACGCCATGAACTACTACAACTACTATTTCTAGTCGTAGTTCCATTATCTTCATTGTGACTATAATTGCCATTGTTCATCACACCCCCAACCGGCCCCTGTCAGACACCACCTACCAAGAGCCTGGGTCTGTCCCAGGTTTCTTCCTAAAAAGGAAGTTTTCCTCACCACCCGAGGTTTCTCCCTAAAAGGAAGTTTTTCTTCACCACTGTCGCACTAAATGCTTGCTCTTGGGGGAATTACTGGAATTGTTGGGTCTTTGTAAATTAGAAGAGAATATAATATACTTTATTGTCCCCTAGGGGAAATTGGTCATGGACTCAAGAGTGCGTAGTGCATAGTAGTAGCTGCCATTACAGACAATAAATACACGTTAATAAAAAAAAAGAATTATAGTGTGGTCTAGACCTAAAGTGTCTTGAGATAACTCTTGTTATGATTTGATACTATAAATAAAATTGAATTGAAAATTGAATTCAATTAACAAAACTAATCTCCGTAATGCTAAATATCTCTTTTAGCTGTGTAAATATCTAATGTTAGCAAAAGAAAATTATACAACTATAACTTTTCATCCATCCACACATGACGTTCACCACACTTTCAAACGAGGCCATGCCCATTTAGGAGACAGGATGTGCATACCGTTTCACACCATTGGTGCTGCCTGACATGCGCTCTCTTTAGTACAGAGGATCTTTGGTTGAACTCAGACATTGGAGAGGTTTTGTTAAAAAGAGCAAAGTGTTTTTTTAGAAAAAAGTTTCACTTTGACTGGTATGGAAACTCAGGTATGACCTTGACACTGGTAAGTTATGTTAACACAAAATGCTTCACAGTCGGCTAATTTCCCTCCCAAACTGATATTAAAAGTACCTCAAAACCTGGTATTTGTTTTTGTCAGATCTTTCCCTTTATTACTTCCTGCCATGTAGTCTGAATGTTGGACACACACCCTGCCTGTCTCACTCCATGACACAGACAACAATAGGTAAGGAGAGTACACGCACACACACACAATTACTCCCACTGTGGCCTTTAATCCAGGTCCGGGCTGTAAACATGGTTGTGATAAAGACACACACACACAGCTTTAAAGATACAGTCTGATGTGACGGGAGTCAACACAGTGAGCCAACAGGAGAGACATCAGAGTATAAGATACTATGAACAGTCTCATCAGAGTTAAATCACTCCGTTATGGGACGGTTCTTCTTTCCTCAGTCAGTTCGCACCAGTGAAGGCACCACGAGTTGTGTGCATTGCTGACCTGAAACCACCAGCCGTAGATAATTGCAGTGCATTTCCAGTGAAACAAACTGTTCCTGGTACAGCTGGTGATATCACTCCCTACCAGATGGTAAAAGTCTACTTGGGGATTATAAATCACAGGAAGGCAAACTAAAGGGAGACGAGAATAGGCAGGAGGGCAGGTTATAAAATGGAAAACCGATTAGAAAGATGGGAGGCTGAAATAAAGTTGCTAATAAATAACAGGGGGTCAGTACGGAGGCCCACAGAGGACTAATTCAAAACCTTTACTCCAAAGTCCAAATTGCTTTCAAACTAGGGCTGTCAATCGCAGTTAATCACAAATTAGTCTCGCATTGCCAGACCTTCATCCACAGCGCTGCGAAGGAAGGTCTGGCTAGTCCACACAGCATTCTGGGATGGGAGAAAAACGTGCTCTGGTTTATTGGCATGTCTTTAAACCAATCACAATCGTTGGCGGTGCTAAGCGCCGGACGGGAAGGAACTTGTTTTGGTAGAACGTGTAATGAACTGTAATGAACTGTTTAAATTCTAAATGTAGAGCCTATCAGCGCAAAGGGACATTTTAAGTCGTTGACCTTTAAGCAAACTAAATTCTAACTTTTTTCTATAAGTGACAGCCCTAAACTGGATTATCGTCCACACCAAAAGTGGCTGCATATTTGAGCAAAAGGACGCTGAATCCAGTCTTTAAAAAATTCAAGTCAGTCAGTGTGTTTGCCAGTTTTACCAGGCACACCGATTCAGTCCTAATCGCGCTTTAAATAATTCCCTATTGGTGCAAACCAGCTGACCGTCGCCTCATTTGTGGTCCATGTCTCTGCTTCCTGCAGAAGATGCTGGACCTTTTGTTTTCCTGCAGCCAGCCAGTCCTTCAATCTGAGACGGGAAGCGAGACACTCCCCGATAATACCACACTTCCTGTGCCTCGGGATTTAATACCTCCACTGTTTGCCAAAGGCGCTCATCTCAGAGAAAAACAGCAAAGCTGAGTGAGAAACTTCATTTTAAAGCAAACAGTAGGGGGAAAAAACAAAACCAAAGGAAGGAAAAGCAGGAGAGAAGGGGGGAGGTGAGAGGAGAGGGAGTGAAGGGGTCACTTAGATAACTGGAGTGAGATTTTTGAGAACAGAGAATTCAGATTCTGAATAAAAAAATGAAAGAAAACAAACGGAGTAAGTGACATGGGAGGTCAGAGAAAACCTTGAAAATGAAAAGGGTGTTTAGGTGGATGTGTGGGGGGGGAACGAAACTGGGAAAGGACAGCTGGAGGAGGAAAATGGAGAGAGAAGGAAGGAAGGAAGGAAGGAAGGAAGGAAGGAAGGAAGGAAGGAAGGAAGGAAAATGGGTAGCTGAGAGATAGTACTGTGGGAGATAAAGTGAAGGAGAGACCCGCTGAGTTCCCGGAATGTTGTGGTGGGTTTGTCAAGAGGGAGTTTGTTTGTAAAGGGCCGTTTGTGGGTTACGAAAGAGAGAGTGTGTGTGTGTGTGTGTGTGTGTGTGTGTGTGTGTGTGTGTGTGTGTGTGTGTGTGTGTGTGTGAGCATCGGTGTGGGATTGAGTAGATTTGGTCTGATTGAGCGGTGGGAGGTGTTCACCGCGGTTTCGTGCACGCTCAGACTCGTAGTAGCAGCGCCGTTTATGATTATGGATAAATAATTGACAAGGCTCCCCGAGCAGAAACAACACCTACATGTGTGCAGCTGCCAATTAGTCTCTGAGCTTTCATAGAATGATGGGAAAGGGGGGGTTACTAGAAATGGAAAAGAAGAGAAAACTGCAGTAGCCCCGAGAGCAAAGCCCACACACACACGCAAATGAAGAAAACATCTTCCTCGATCTGACAACACGTGCAGAAACACAAACACGCAAATAAAGGAAAACTAAATACAGAAACACTGCAAGTTTCACTAACTGAAACAGGTTTCGAGAGGACAGAAGGTGATGAACTCATCTCAACACGAGGATTGTTGCCATGTTTTGTCGACTACCTGTCGGTGGTGTTGGCTAAAAGGCTGTTTTATGCTTCTGCGTGGAATCGACGCAGAATGTGTAACTTTGCGTCTAGGCGACGCAGACCACAAGGACTGTGATTGGTCAACTCGTCCTGTGTGCCGATAGTCGGTGTTTCAAGCAGCCTACTGTGGGGAGTAGCAACTTGCTTGTTCACTGACATAAGCTTTGCAAATAAACTCAGACATATTGTGGTTACAATGACAGGGTTATCCGTTTGTAAAGTGTCTATATGTCGGTAACGTTTTGAAATTAGCACTTTGCCGGCAAGCAGTACTTTGTGGGCAGTTGTGCTAAAGTTTGCTTGCTAACATAACATAAACTGGCTGGCAGACACCTCGCAAATATCCTCAGACTTATTTTCTGGTTACAGCAACATGGCATCATGACTTTGCGTAAACATACACGCCACTTTCCTAAAGCCAAATGGCGTGTTATTTGTACGCATTTTGAGCTATCCACGTGTATGTCTACACTGTATACAGCGGATGTAAACACACACACCATGTGCCGTGTTATCACGAGAACGTGCCGTGCTATCGCGAGAACAACGTCACACGCGTGTAAAAAGGGTAGTTTTATTTCTGACATTATTCTATCAACACAGACATTTACATCGATAGTCTGGCGTTATAATTTATTTGCCTCGGGTGTACTGTGGAGTGGCTAAGACTGTTTTTAATGGCAGGCTAGCAGATACTGTTGACTTGCGCTAGCCTAGCATCAGCTAACTCTGCAACTGGAAGGACTGGATGAAAAGTGTTGAAATCTGTCTCCACTGATATATAACACACTGGCTAACTTGGAAATGAGGTCCTATGTCCAAAATTCTGAACCACCCCTTTAAACATTCTGATTACTTGGCTGATGTTCTGCAGATAATATTGCAAATATTCTCTACACACCAAGTTTTACTGATTACTAGTGGAGCTGCAACGATTAATCGATTAGTTGTCAACTATTAAATTAACCGGCAACTATATGGATAACCGATTAATCGGTAAGCTGTAAACTGAATATCTTTGAGTTGTGGACGAAACGAGACATTTGAGGACGTCGTCTTGTGCTTTGGAAAACAGTGATTGACATTTTTCACAATTTTCTCACATTTTTATAGATCAAACAACTAATCAATTAATCGAGAAGAGATTAATCGACAATGAAAATAATTGTTAGCTGCAGCCCTGATTACTAGCGTCCCAATTTATATAAACTGATGAATTAGGCACAATTAAGGACTTTGCATAAGATACAGGCTACATATGTTAGAATGACAAAATATAGTTCCGCTTCAAACTGGCAACAACTTGGCCGTTCAGGCGTGTTCATCAGTTTTTAATGTTGCCTAGAAAGTCAGTTGTCTTTCAACTCAGTTCGGTTTCCTTTTTGTGCAACTTGCAGCGTCTCTATTTTCTGTTTCCTTATGATACACGGTGAAGATGTTTTCTTAAGTTATGGCAGAAAGAATCACCTTCAGTGGGGCGATGGAAAAACAAACTTGACAGCAGTAAACCTATTCCTATCTCATAGGATAGGGGAGGAGTCTTTTTTTTCCTTTTCTTTTTACAGAGTGCTACCATAAAATCTGAGAGTTAGAATAACACATGGCAGACAGAAGGAAACTCTATCATGCCTGTTGTGAATGCCATAACTTTTATCGTTGTTAACAGACACTGTAACAAATCCTCCCCCAGGCCACAAAATGCAGGGCGCCGACAACAGCCCCCACACCCAGACAGGCCGTTTCAACGGCACAAGAACGGCCTGCCGCTTTAAGTACACCACTGCCACTTGACTCCACTCCAGCAGGCTGCCACTGCCACCTCAGCCCACAGTAAGACAGGCAGTCAGACAGGAAGCTCGGGGCTGGACCAGGAGTCAGGGCCCATGTGGCTGCAGCATGCATGCTATTCTGTCTGGTGAGAGTTACAGGCAGGCTGACATGGAGGAAGCAGCGGGTCACAGGGTCGTGATACGGCCATGACAGCGCCTCAGCTGCAAGTTGGGGTCAGGATGTAGGGGGGGGGGCACACACGCGCACACACACCCACGCGCGCACGCTACAGCTTTGCAATAAATCGAATTTTGATTTTTGGCTCATAACGATCACAAAAACAAAGTAATTGAGAAAAATGTAAGTAAGTCATTCTGCCATTTCCATTGGATTTGATCTCAAAAAATGTGCCTCTTCAGGCCCTGGTTGGGAACCACCACTTAAATAGCTGCGCACACACAGAAGAAAGTGTCGCTGGTGTTGGATTTCTCTATTTGTCAGAATCTGTGACTGGCACACAATGTAAATGATGTGGAGGAGGAGAAGAAGTGCATACGGTGCATGTGACTGAGACACATCAGGGATGTCATGCGTGAATAGGGGTGGGACAAAATATCGATACGCCAATATATCGTCCTTCGTGCGATACGAGAATCAATACGCTGGCGCCAAATATCGATATTTTAGTTAATAAAATAAAGCGCTCTAAATAGATTTCCCTGCTCCCAGCGTCACTACTTCATACACTCAACACATGAATGCGTAGCAGAAGAGGAAGAGGTTTTCAATGGGATGGCGGACAGCAGTTTGAGGAAAATAACAGATACCCCAGCCTTGTTTAAGTCCAAAGTCTGGACCCATAGTTGCTCTATGGTATTTGTAATTTGAATCCACAGACTGAAAACCTGCCCTAACCTTTTCACCGATATCGTGATGCATCATTATAGGATTGTCTAGCAATACATTGATTATCGCAGAATTGCTTTATCATGATATTTTCGGTACCGTGAGCCATGTAGCGTATCGTGAGGTACCCTGTGATTCCCACCCATATGCGCGAATGGATTAAGAGCCCAGATGGCCCTCTCAGGAATCCATTTATGCTTTCATATCAATACTCACTCTCTCCTTCTAGTTTGTCAGGGCTTCGGCTCCACACTATCTGCCGCGTGTCCTGCTTTATCTGGAAAGTTCTCCTCTCGGGCCGCTGGGACTTCTTCTGGTAGAAGATGGTCATCACTGTCCCCATCTCCAGGCTGTGGAGGATGCGAGGACCGGCCTCTGTCCAGTCCAGCATCCTGGAGGCCGTGACCGGACCGGCAGTCCCCGCTGTGGCGCCACCACCTGCAGCCTCCTCGGCACAGCCATTGAGGCAGCCACTGAACCTGGCTGCACACATCTTCACTGCATAGCTACGAGGAAACCTTGCAGGATATCTGATCTGTACGGGTGGTACTGGTCCTTTTAATCACTTATTGAATGCACCAGTTATCCAACATGTCCAAAACCACTGGTGCAAAGAGGAAATCTTGTTATGAGCCCAAATTGTGCCAGTGATTTTAAACCAATTTCACTTAAAAACACAAGCTAGAAGACATCACTCGAAGCTAAAAACACTCAAATGTCTGAGATGTGAAAGATCCTCTGGTCCTCTAGAGGGGGAGTGTATCCCCGTGTTATCCTTTCCAGATGCTTCTGGAAGACCAGTGAAATCCTCTCTCATCACCGCTGATCTCAGGTTTCCACCCTTATGGTCCTTGAATCCACGACAGCAAAGGCAGCCCAGTCCAAACAAGATGTGTCTATCCCTCTCCTTTTTGGGGGGGGTTCTTAAGTCGACAAAGCGAGCGACACGGTTAACTCCGAGTTATGTAATGACGAGTCGGACAGTTACCCGGAGGTGAGTGTAGCTTGGCGGCGGAGAGGAGGACCGGCATCGGCGAGCGCTCTGTGGCGGCGTCCCGGAGACGGAGAGACGGAGGGGATGGGAGAGCACGGAGCGGCCGCCCTCCCATTCTGCTCTCCCCTCACACACTCCTCCTTACCGGACACATTACACTGAGGACAGGATGCATTATCGTGCGCAGGAGTAGCCGTACGGAGGCGTGTGGGGTTGTGGTGGTAGCCTACGTACGCGTTAATTACCCCAGTTCCTCGTCGCTGCTCGTCGGCAGGATCTCTCTGCCTGCGCGTGCGCTCTGCTCCAAAGCCAGAGGTCTTGAGAGGAAAATAGGGCTAGCAGACCGGAAAAGCTCGAAAAGCTTGATCCGATTTTCTCTCTCTCTCTTTAATTTCTTTTTTTATTATCATTATTTTTTTTTTTTTTTAATTGACATGAAAAACAACTCTCGTACGGGATCACTAGGTTCGGTACAAATGTTGTTAGTGTACATGAAAGAAAAGAATCACCTAAGCAAATCAAAAAGGGGGTTATTACTTCAAATCAGTCAAAAGCAACAAGGCTAGAGAAAATAAAATCAACATTTAGGAGCGCCATACAAGGGGAGATTAATCTAAAAAGTCATTCTCTAGACATAGGCTATCTCTACACATTTTATTTTTATTTTTTTTTGCAATTTTACTAGATTTTACTTTTTTAAGTGAGGAAAAAACAATTTTAAATCATTCATAAACCAAACAAGGGAAGGAGGATTAGGGCCACATGTAAAACAAATTATTGGAGTTCTGAGTTTAAAGTCAGAATTCTGCCTTTATTCTCAGAATTCCGAGATTAATAGGCTACAGCCTATTTTAAAAGTAAAAAAATGATTATATTTTTAAATATTCAGAATTCTGACTTTAAACTCAGAATTCTGACTTTCTGACAGAACCCAAATACATCATTTCACATGTGGCTCTAATCCTCTTCCGTAGGTCTAGCTCCAGAACATCTCCACTTACAATGAAAAGGATATTTCCCCATGAGCTTTTCTCTCTCTCTCTCTCTCTCTCTCTCTCTCTCTCTCTCTCTCTCTCTCTCTCTCTCTGTGCTGTAGTGTGGTATATCTGAGGGAGGATGAGGGGAGGGGAGGGGGAGTCTGTGTAGCGGGGGGAGAAAGGAGGCATGAGCGACCTCCGCGGGTCTCCAGGAGATCTGCAGCGGCGGTGAGAGGAAGAACTCTGCGGGGGGGTGTTCAGATGTGGGGTTCAAATGACAAAGCTCACAACATGTCAGACAGCCATCAGCTGCAGCAACAAATCATTTACATTTCGTACAAACTACAGTGATTTAGTTTGGGAAGTTAGTGTTTCCTTTTTTTTCTGTGTTTGATTTAGATTTCCAGAACAGACAAATATCATGAGCCATTCCTTCGAATGGGTGCCATGTGCTTGTTGTAATTGCACACACAGTCTAATAACACACACATTTAACTATTTAAAAATGTGTATTGGTCAATCTCAGGCAATTTTATTTCATTTTTCATAATGTTTCTATGGGGAAGATAAATACTTTTTAATAATGAGTCATAAAAAAACAAATCAGTTAACTGCTGTCTCCAAGTCAGAAATAATCTTAAACACTGAAATAATATTTTCAACAATATTAATAAAACAATGTAAAGCTAGATGACTGCTCAAAAAAACAGCGTCCTGAAATATCAAAAAGCAAAGCTGACATTTTTTCAAACCTATTTAAAACAAATTTGTAATCTCTTCCAAATATAATAGATTCTTGTCATCAGTTTGTATTGCATAACGTTTGCAGCATTATGAAACTGATGTTAAAGACTTTATTTTAGATGGTCTATGAAGGGGAAAGTTGGTTGAAAAGTTGCAAAGTTTGGGAAGTGTCTTTGAGCAAGAATCCCTCCCATTTTCAGGAGGAATGTTCTTCCTGAAGGAGGAAATATCTGCATGAACATCATCACGTTATCATCTAAATAAAAAGAATGTAATATGTGTGTGTTTTACCTAGAGATTGGCATGGGGTACTTTCCATAAAATCATCTCTCAATGCAAATCAAACCAGCTATTAGGCTAACTTCTTCGGGAACCATCACCTTATCGTGGTGGAGAGGTTTGTGTGTCCCTATGAACCTGAGGGCTGTGTTGTCTGGAGCTTTGTGCTCCTGGTAGGGTCTCCCAAGGCAAAGTGGTCTCAGGTGAGGGGCCAGACAAAGAATGGTTCAAAAATCACATGAAAAATCGAGGAAGGGATGAAGTGACCCTGCCCGGAGGAAGCCCGGGGCCCCCGTCTGGAGCCAGGCCCAGATGGAGGGCTCGTCAGCGAGCGTCTGGTGGTTTGCCACGGAGCCCGGCCGGGCACAGCCCGAAAAAGCTACGTGACAGACATCTCTCCATCCCATGGGCCCACCACCTGTGGGGTGCGCTGCCACATGGGTGGCAATGAAGGTCAGGGGCCTCGACGGACCAGACCCGGGCAGCAGAGGCTGGCTCTGGGGACGTGGAATGTCACCTCTCTGTGGGGAAAGGAGCCGGAACTTGTGCGGGAGGTGGAGCGCTACCGGTTAGATCTGGTGGGGCTTACCTCTACGCACAGTCTTGGTTCTGGAACCATACTCCTGGATAGGGGTTGGACTCTTTTCTTCTCCGGAGTTGCCCAGGGTGTGAGGCGCCGGGCGGGTGTGGGGATACTCACAAGCCCCCGGCTGAGCGCCGCAACGTTGGAGTTTAACCCGGGTGGACGAGAGGGGCGCCTCCCTGCACCTGCGGGTTGTGGGGGGGAAAACTCTGACTGTTTGTGCATATGCACCAAACAAGAGTTCGGAGTATTCAGCCTTCTTGGAGACCTTGAGTGGAGTCCTGCATGGGGCTCCAGTCGGGGACTCCATAGTTCTGCTGGGGGACTTCAACGCGCACGTGGGTAATGATGGAGACACATGGAGAGGCGTGATTGGGAGGAATGGCCTCCCTGATCTAAACCAGAGTGGTTGTTTGTTGTTGGACTTCTGTGCTAGTCATGGATTGTCTATAACGAACACCATGTTCGAACATAGGGATGCTCATAAGTGTACTTGGTACCAGAGCACCCTAGGCCAAAGGTCAATGATCGATTTTATAATCGTTTCATCTGATCTGAGGCCATATGTTTTGGACACTCGGGTGAAGAGAGGGGCGGAGCTGTCAACCGATCACCATCTGGTGGTGAGTTGGGTCAGGGGTGGGGAAGACTCTGGACAGACCTGGTAAGCCCAAACGGGTAGTGCGGGTAAATTGGGAACGTCTGGAGGAGGCCCCTGTCCGACAGACTTTCAACTTCGTGCAGCTTTTCGTGCATCCCTGTGGAGGCTGGGGGCATTGAACCCGAGTGGACAATGTTCAAAGTTTCCATTGCTGAAGCTGCGGTGAGGAGCTGTGGTCTTAGGGTCTTAGGTGCCTCAAGGGGCGGTAACCCACGAACACCGTGGTGGACACCGGTGGTCAGGGAAGCCGTCCGACTGAAGAAGGAGTCTTTCCAGGATATGTTATCTCAGACGACTCCGGAGGCAGTTGCAAGGTACCGAAGGGCCCGAAGGGCTGCAGCCTCTGCCGTGAAAGAGGCAAAGCAGCGTGTGTGGGAGAAGTTCGGAGAAGACATGGAGAAGGACTTTCGGTTGGCACCAAGGTACTTCTGGAAAACCGTTCGCCACCTCAGGAGGGGGAAGCGGGGAACCACTCAAGCTGTGTACAGTAAGGATGGGATGCTGTTGACCTCAACTGAGGAGGTAATAGGGCGGTGGAAGGAGCACTTTGAGGAACTCCTAAATCCGACTAATACGCTCTCTATGGTAGAGGCAGAGCTGGAGGATGAGGGGGGATTGGCATCAATTTCCCTGGTGGAGGTTGCTGAGGTAGTTAAACAACTCCACAGTGGCAAAGCCCCAGGAATTGATGAGATCCGTCCAGAAATGCTTAAAGCTCTGGGTGTGGAGGGGTTGTCTTGGTTGACACGCCTCTTCAACATTGCGTGGAAGTCTGGGACGGTGCCTAAGGAGTGGCAGACCGGGGTGGTGGTTCCCCTTTTTAAAAAGGGGGACCAGAGGGTGTGTGCCAATTACAGGGGTATCACACTTCTCAGCCTCCCCGGTAAAGTCTACTCCAAGGTGCTGGAAAGGAGGGTTCGGTCGATAGTCGAATCTCAGGTTGAAGAGGAACAATGCAGATTCCGTCCTGGTCGTGGAACAACGGACCAGATCTTTACTCTCGCAAGGATCGTGGAGGGAGCCTGGGAGTATGCCCAACCAGTCTACATGTGTTTTGTGGATCTGGAAAAGGCGTATGACCGGGTGCCCCGGGAGATACTGTGGGAGGTGCTGCGGAGATGCGGGGGTGAGGGGGTCCCTTCTCAGGGCCATCCAATCTCTGTACGACCAAAGCGAGAGCTGTGTCCGGGTTCTCGGCAGTAAGTCGGACTCGTTTCAGGTGAGAGTTGGCCTCCGCCAGGGCTGCGCTTTGTCACCAATCCTGTTTATAGTATTTATGGACAAGATATCGAGGCGTAGTCGGGGTGGAGAGGGGTTGCAGTTCGGTGGGCTGGGGATCTCATCGCTGCTTTTTGCAGATGATGTGGTCCTGATGGCATCATCGGCCTGTGACCTTCAGCACTCACTGGATCGGTTCGCAGCCGAGTGTGAAGCGGCTGGGATGAGGATCAGCACCTCTAAATCGGAGGCCACGGTTCTCAGCAGGAAACCGATGGAGTGCCTTCTCCAGGTAGGGAATGAGTCCTTACCCCAAGTGAAGGAGTTCAAGTAACTTGGGGTCTTGTTCGCGAGTGAGGGGACAATGGAGCGGGAGATTGGTCGGAGAATCGGCACAGCAGATGCGGTATTACATTCAATTTATCGCACCGTTGTGACGAAAAGAGAGCTGAGCCAGAAGGCAAAGCTCTCAATCTACTGGTCAGTTTTTGTTCCTACCCTCACCTATGGTCATGAAGGCTGGGTCATGACCGAAAGAACAAGATCCAGGGTACAAGTGGCCGAAATGGGTTTCCTCAGGAGGGTAGCTGGCGTCTCCCTTAGAGATAGGGTGAGAAGCTCAGTTATCCGTGAGGAGTAGAGCCGCTGCTCCTTTGCGTCGAAAGGAGCCAGTTGAGGTGGTTCGGGCATCTGGTAAGGATGCTCCCTGGGCGCCTCCCTAGGGAGGTGTTCCAGGCACGTCCAGCTGGGAGGAGGCCTCGGGGGAGACCCAGGACTAGGTGGATTATATCTCTAACCTGGCCTGGGAACGCCTCGGGATCCCCCAGTCGGAGCTGGTTAATGTGGCCCGGGAAAGGGAAGTTTGGCGTCCCCTGCTGGAGCTGCTACCCCCGCGACCCGACCCCGGATAAGCGGATGAAGATGGATGGATGGATGGATATTAGGCTGAAACTGAACTGAAATAAAACCATGCCAATCTGTAGGTATGGTGAAGGGTATGTGATGATGTGGGGAGGGTGCCACTATGATCCAGGATGCATAGTATCCTGGATCCATGAAATATCTGGCCTTTAAAAATAAACATCTGCCTGCCTCTATGGGAATATAACATAGGGATGGACTTATTTATGCCCCCTGTATTTTAAGGACGAACATTTATTTATTTACGATACTTTACTCATTCACAAAGAAAATTGGTGTCCTTAAAGATTGGATTTTTCCTCATTTTTTTAATTAAGGCATTACGATCCAATTACGATACAATTTCCTAAAGATGGTTTTCTTATTCCTCTTTTTAGTCAACTTTAGCATGGGTGTCCTAATTTGTTCACATGATTGTATATGTCACGTAGAAATTTCCATTCCACTCCATTCCAGACAGAAAACCAGCTGAGATCATTTGCATTGTTTTTTTTAACCAGGGCAACAGTTTTCAGATTACATTATATGCTTACATAATTGCAAAAGGGTTCTCGACTGTTGTAGAAAGAAGTGGCTGATCTTTAATGCAATATCTACATTTCCCATTATCAGCAACCATTCATCCAACGTTCCAACGGCACATTCTGTTTACTAATCTGATATCATTTAAAAGGCTAACTGAGAAAACATTGGAGAACCCTTTTGCAATTATGTAAGCACATAATGTAATCTGAAAACTGCTGCCCTGGTTAAAAAAGCAGTGCAACTGATCTCAGCTGGTATTCTGGAAAGTGAGATGTTTTCTTGTAATGGAATATCTTGTATACATTGTGTTACATCCAACTCTGATGATGAATATCAGTCACAGTAGGTTTCCTAATGAATAAAACCTCAGTGATGTGCATGAGCAGAAAACATCAGCAGAGTGTCGTCCACCTGAGAGAGATGAGGCAGACATAAATGACATCACAGCCTCTCCATGTCTAACCAGCTCCATATGTCTGCACGTCTACTACCACTGGTCAGCAGGCAGCCAATCAGAATTCAAGGAAACGTGTCTCAGAGCAGAAAGGAAGGGAGGGTGGAGAGTAATGTGGAAAAGAGTTTTCATGACAGAGGGAGGATGAAGAGGAGTGTGTAACTCTTCAGTCATTTGAACCCTCCTGAGCCGGATCTCAAATCCAAATTAAAAGTCAAACACAAACAGGACAACTTGCACACTGTTGGGATGTTTTGTCTTGTGCAGTTGCCTTTAAAACTCAAAATACAGCCTGCAAATGAACTGCAAAGAAGTTTCTCTTCATAATTATATCATTTTTAATTATTTTGACATGTCAGAAATATAAAAGATAGCATGGAGCAAATTCAAAACCCCCATCTGTCGAAGTTACAAGTGATAGTGGCAACTTTTATTCTGATGGCACACGTTCTGTTTGAAGAAAAGTAGGACAATCCTAGTGAAAATTAGCACCGTTTTGTTTTTAGCAGTTTCATAACAATCTTTTGCAGTGAGTCAGAAAAATAATGTTTATATGCTTTTATCCCAAATTGTTTGTGCAAATAATTACAGACCAAAATACATTTCAATTTTACACTACCACTGTAAGGCACCAAAGTTGAAAAGATTCAAATTCTAGACTTAGTGGCTTTAATACAAACACCAACTGAAAACTACAAGGAAAAAAAATAAACATATTGGCAAGTCTGACCAACTGCAATTGTAGTATTATTTCAGGTGGTTTAAAAATTGGTCAAAATACACAACAGTGGGGCGACCGGGTAGTTCAGTTGGTGGAGTGCGCACCCATATGGGGGAGGTTTATTCCTCGACGCAGAGGTCCAGGGTTGGGGTTTGACCTGCGGCAGTTTCCTGCATGTCTTCCCCCTCTGTCTCCCCCTTCATGCTGTCCTGGTGATTAAAGGCGAAAATGCCCAAAAAATAATCTAAAAAAAAGAATAAAGAAAAAAAGAAAATGACGCTGCAATTAATCAATTTTTTGGTCACTAGGGGGCAAAAAAACAATCTAGAAAACAGCGTTGATATATTATAAAGTTGTGTTAGCAAACAACTACACATCCAGCTAACGCAGAGCAACATGACCGTCCCATCGGAGTCGTGTTTGTGTCCACCTGTGAGATTTTGTGCCTCTAAGTTACTGTCGCTGCACTACAATGGTACTGTTACCACACTGCACATAGCTGTACTATACTGTACATATCTGTCTATACGGTTCATACTGAATATCCAAATGTATTGTGTTTTTTCTTATAATATATTCTGTTAATATACTGCATATATCTATATTATTCTTACTACTAGTATAATGTTACTGCTGCTACATTGCACATATCTGTACATTGTTCATATTACATAGCCATATTTATTCTGCTCTTATAAGGTAACTGCTAATACACTGCACATATTTATATTTAATTTATATTACTCTAAACCACCTTCTGTAAACCAACTGTATACTACTGTCTACACTGCACATATTCCTTGTCCGGTCTATGCACCACCTGTCTATACTTTGTATATCACATTGGACTTTTCTGCTCTTTTTGCACTTCTGGTTGGAGCCAAACCGAATCTAATCTAATCTAATTTGGTTGAAATCTCCTAAAAAAGCTAATAGGTGATCTTGACTTGACTTTCCGTGGTCAACAATGAAGTTTTACTTTCATTACTGATGCAAACAAACATTTTACAGCACTCGGAAAACATTAGAGACTAAGTTTTAATATTGTTGTTGTTCAATTTAGAAGACTTAACAGGTTGCATTTTTTTATTTTTAGAAGTGAGCCCTCTCTTTTATTTACATTTGGATCACAGACAATAAGAGAGGAAACAAAGTTCTATTAAATATCTCGTAAATATAAACATAAGTGTGACTGACTGTGCTCTGCAGTTACATTATCCATCAATTTCAATTGTTTGGAAGCTTCTTGTTGAAACCATCAAAACCAGTTTCCAGCAGAAAATACATCCACTAACTTAGACGAATGCTGCATTTTCATTTGCTTCCATCTTTACGCACAAAACTCCTTGTCAAGCTCTGTTCCTTTGAACCCTGTTTTATAGAATGATACCGGCCACAACACATTTGTGTATTCCTGTATTTGGAGAGTATGGTGTGTATACTGTTAGAATAGTATGCACTTCTTTTACCGTGAGGCACTTTGGAAAAGAGTGTCAATAAAAAGACAAAAAAAGAACAAAACAGGAGATGACAACGGAGCGGTTGTCTCGGATTCTCTTTAGTTGGCCAAGAGAAAGTTCCTGCTGTTGGAGATTCCTTTTTGAATCTCTGTGACAAGGTTATGGAGTTTCTCTGACAGCGCCACCTGGTTGGAGAGAAGGCCAAAGACAAGATAGAGTGTAGTTTGTAAGATCCGGCTTCTAAGTCTGTGAACAAAAATCTTTTTGTATTTCTTTTGTACGTAGCCAGTAGAGGTTTGGTTTGATTGTGAAGCTCACTGTGTAAGAGTCTGGCTCCTGCAGCCTCTTGTGTCGGGGGTGCAAAGTCTGGAGGGAGCTCTGGACCTTTGCTCTAGTTTCGGCAGCGCTGCACAGAGGGTGTGTGACCTAGAAAGAGGGGGAGACGCATTCATGAAGATTAAACTCCTACACAGTAGAGTCCTGTCTTGTTTTGTACTGCTCAATGCCTCCCAAAACAACACATCTGCTTTTTCTTATGTTTAAGTATGATTCTTTATGGTTTTTACGGCAGCATTATAGATGTTCATGCGGTTATTGGAGACTGTCCTCCCTGAAAAACGCTCCGTCGTTTGTTCAAGCAGCAATTACGACTCGTATTAACCCTTGTAATGTCTTCCCGTCGACCATGCAACTTTTTGTTTTTCTGGGTCGTAATTGTTTTTTAAGCTGTTGTCGCTTTTTACAATGTTTTAGTCAATTTTTTCTGCCTTTTTTTTTTTTGACGGTTTTGTTGTTGTTTTCCAATGTTTTTGAAACATTTTACAACATTTTTGTCACTTTTTTTGTCACAATTTTTTTTAAATGCTATAAATTTGAATAAACAGCACATGCAATGAAAGTAGTGAACTGATCATTTATTTTACTTGTGAAGAGCGTTGTATGAAACCATCCATGTTATTTCTTTTTGACAATTAGGTTGAAAGAAACCTAAAATTTCTGATATAAAAACTTTCTGAAAATGGGTCAAATTTGACCCGAGGACAACAGGAGAGTTCTAGTGGCCGGCCCCTCGGGGAGAAAAGCAGGACGTAAGGTGATAAAGTATAAGAAAAACATAACACGACTTTCACCCAGGATACTGGAATTTGTGTCCCGTTTTGAAAAAATAAAAGTAAATGGCGAGACAAACGGCAACTGGTCTAATTTCAATCTCTGAGCAGCCACGGGCCGTCCTCACCTGTCCTTTGGTAAACACGTCCTGGCGCAGACAGGCGACGTGAGCTGGAATGACTGAGATACGGGAGTCATCACACCTCAGAGGGTAACAGTTTAGAGAACGTCCCGCCTCTGGAGGAGGCTCCGCAGCGAGACACACCAGGTCCAGAAAAGGATGGCCTGCAAGGGAGAAGAGAGCGGGAAGCTGTGAAAACGTTTACAGGCACAGTAGCAGCCCAGTGAGGCTGTTTAAATGCTCATTATACACCAGGAAACCAAACCTTTTTCATTCTTACAGCCACTTGTAAAGAAAATAATGGAAACACTGTAATGAGGGTAGTGCCAGTTACCTAAATCCAAAAGGTTTTTAGAATGGTGACTTTTTTAGGGCATCCAAACTTGTTGGGCTCCGTTCCACATTGTCAAAGATTTAACCCTCCTGTTGTCCTCGGGTCAACTTTGACCCATATTCAAAAAGTTTCTATTTCACAAATGTCGGTTTCTTTCAACCAAATTGTCCAAGAAAACATAAAAAATAACGTGGATGTTTCCCTACAACACTCTTCACAAATAAAGTAAATAATCAGTTCAAAACGTTGGGAAAATGTGACAAAAAAACCAAAGTTGCATGACAAAAGTGCTGTAAAAGACAACTAAAAACATTGAAAAAAAGAACCCTGATTCTTAAAAAGCAGCCAAAACTAAAATAAGATGGTGGAAACATAGAGAGAAATAAGTATGTTGGAATCGGGGTGAAGCAGATAGATTCTCACCGTCAGCGTCAACTAGCCTGTAGACAGCTTTCCTCCCGGGGACAGTGCTCTTCTCTGGGTCCTCACTGATCTTCATCTTGGGCTTCGCCCTCACCTCCACCAGCTAACGCACATATACAAACACCAACGTTAACATGATAGGAGAAGTGAGTTTTTGGGGCATTTGGAGAGACAGTTTAAGTGTTGTGTTTGTTTGACACATTACCTTGTACACACAGCCCAGCGAGGGTTGTTGTGTGCAGGTGACCAGGTGTGTTCCAACGCCAACCACGTCGATCGCATTCTCCTGAAACGATGACACGCAGAACATCAGGGGAAAGGGAAGAAAGGCACTTCTTGTTCATCACAGACAATCCATACGTCCAGTCAACCTACCTTCTTGTTGAGCTCCGCCATGCTTTGCTCTGTGATGTTATTGGTCCCAACGATGATCAGCGAGTCGAAGGCCGAGATGGAGAAACTGTAGAGATGAAGCGAACGAAAGGAACAACAGACAATCAGACATGTACCACTGACCTTTGGAAGGGAGAGATATATTCTCACTGTCAGTTTTAAACAGGGTTTCTGCAGGGTCTTAAAAAGTCTAACATTTCAAAATCCAAATTGTAGGCCTTAAAAAGTCGCTGTTCGCTGAACTATTGGCTTTAGGTCGGGGGTTTTCAAAGTGTTTTAAGCCAAGGACCCCTTAACTGAAAGAGAGACGGTGCAGGGACCCCCTACTACATATATTGTATAGAATTAAGTTGCATATATATATATATATATATATATATATATTAAATATTAATATATATTAAACTGGGCCTGCAATAACGTGTAGGGCGGCCTAAAGCCTTTATACATACCTTTTATGTGCAAAGAATACTAAGCAATTTAAATAATAATTGTTGGTATGATTTTATAAATCATTTTTATAAAATGTGGCGCCGTGGATCCTCAGGATTAGCTGCATCTGCGGATGGCCTTAGGGACTACCTTACCTACAGGCCAGTTAGCATATGATCATGTTTTTCCACAAACAGGCTGATTTATATTTTCTAATAATATGTTGGATTCATGTTAGGACATTTTCATTTTTGAAAAACTTTCAAAAAATTGATTAATTTGATGCCCCCCCCTACAGTAACTCTGAGGACCCCCTGTTGAAGATCTCACTTCTTGTTCTTAAATCATTTTAAACAGGTCTTAATGTTCCTACACCCATGTAATGCTACCTCTAATGCTCACTGAAATGCTTTAGAATGTTTTCTCTTTTGATTCCGTGGTGTTGTAGTTCTTTCTTGCGCTAGTACAAATATAATTCGCTGCATTACCACTAGCATTACAATCAGCCTTCGTCTTACTGGCCCAAGTCTCTTTCGGATTATATCACAGACATTTGACATTTTACGTCATGAAAAAGGTCTTAAATTTCATTGAAAATGGCCTTAAAAAGGTCTTAAACAGTGTTCTATTTGACATGGTGAAACCTGCAGAAACCTTGTTTAAAGGTACACATACAGCGTGGCACCTCACTCACTGCTCGCTGCAGAGTCTGAAGACACGGTGGACGTCAACCGACTGCCGGCAGAGGTCCCCGCTGTCCAGACGCACTCCGACAGGCCTGTAGCCCAGTTCACACAGCGACAAGGCCACAGCGCAGAAGTTCAGCAGACCACTACTGAAATCACACACACACACACCTGAGAATGAACATAAACTATAACATGAACTGTTAAAATTAGTAGGGCTGGGTATCGTTCAAAATTACCGGTACAGGTACGTTACCGATACCTATGCCGTTACTTCGATACCGATACTTCGTAGAAGCATGCTGCATGTTTATTGGCTCATTGACGCTGATGGGATTTACTCCTTAGCTATTGAAATTTGGTATTGAATGACGAGGCATTTTTCGACGCTCGATACTAAGGCGTCAATTCGGTCGAGTGCCTAAAAAGTACTGAATTCAATACCCAGCCCTAAAAATGTGTAGGTCACTTTGGGTTCTGGGAAAGTGGGATTTCCTAGCCTGGTTGACACCAGACCCTTCTCAGTTGTAACTGAGAGTGGGTCTGGGAAAGGTTCATTGACAGTTCATTTCCAAAGGGGCGTCACCAACAGACGCCGCTCAAATGCCTCTGGGCGCAATTGGATAGTCCTTCAACCAATCAGACCAACGATCCGGGTGACGCTGTGCTTCGGTAACCGTCATGTTGAATGTAAACAAAAAGCTGCTTGCCGTCGCTGCGCTATCGTCGGCGCGTAAAGCCCACCCCAACGGTTGTGATTGGTGTAAAGCCCGCCTCAGCGGTTGTGATTGGTGCCTCGATTTTGGGGACATTGGAAATGGGTTTGAATGGGGTCTTCGCCAGACTGACTTGCAGAGCAAATCTCAAATTTGCCGGAAGTTCGTCAGGGTTTACCCAGGCTAGGGATTTCCCACTTTTTTCTAAGAATCTTTACTTGAAAATGTTCTATTATTGATTAAAAGAAATATGATCAACAGATGATTTAAAGCTATGGTGCGTAGTTTCTGTCGCCCCCATGAGGAATTCTAAGTAATGACAACACCACTGTTGTTGCATCCACATGATACAAGCCTTCCGTGATCGCGCACACACCCCCACCCCTCCTCCACGCAGTTACTAGTAGCCAAGGAGGACACGGAGGATTAAAAAAACACGACGGACTCTTTAGAAGAGGTCATTATCTTCACTCGAGCTTCTGCGCGCGAAAGTCACCGGACACCACAATCTTCTGAACATTCTTCTTCTGAAATCCAGAGAGAGTTGTGTGGAGCTGATAGTCTTAGTTAGCTTTGTAGGAACTCATTTGGCAATGGCTTGAATGTAACGGACGTTCATTAATATCAAAAAGTTACGCACTAAAGCTTTAAATAACAAAGGCATTTGTTTGTTGCAGCCTTGAGTGGAGGACAGTCTTCCATAGTCTTTTCACAACAGTGAGCATCACTGCAGTTGCCAGTTGTGATGTTGAAATGAGGATTTCCAGCAAATAATATTACTAACAGATGAATAACTCCAAACCTGATTTAACTCAGTGTACGCTAGTGACACCTGCTGGTAACAATAGCACATTGTACTTGTCAATATGCTATGTTTAAAATAATTTTATTGCTTTACCTTGCTGTCAGACAGCCCTTTCCTTTCCACAGAAATCCCCCCCCCCACACACACACACACACACACACACACACGCAGAGTTGAGCTTATGAGTAGAAATACGAAAGTTCTACTGTTGAAAAAATGTAGTGTCAACAGAAAGGGCTGTCTGGCTGCAAGGTAAAGTATAATACATAGCTCTTTAGTAGGGCTGCAACTAACGATTATTTTCAGTATCAATTATTCGGTCGATTACTTTTCTAGATTAATCGATTACTTTTTTGATTTGGGAAAAAGCTAGAAAATGGTAAAAAATGTCAATCAGTGTTTCCCAAAGCCCAAGATGATGTCCTCTAATGTCTTGTTTTGTCCACAACTCCAAAGCTATTCAGTTTACTGTCACAGAGGAGAGAAGAATCTAGAACATATTCACATTTAAAGAGCTGGAATCACAGAATTTTTCCCTTTTTTTCATAAATAATGACCCAAGCCAATTAATCGATTATCAAAATATTTGGCGATTCATTTAATAGTTGACAACTAATCAAATAATCAAGTAATCTTTGCAGCTTTACTCTTTTTTTGTGATTTAGTTTTGGCTTTTATTGCCTTTATTTATAGGACAGATTAAGACAGGAAAGTGGGAGAGGGAGGGGAATGACATGCAGCAAAGGGCCGCAGGTCCGAACTGAACCCGCAGCTAGTTACCAGGCAACACTGTAGCTGTCGATCACTGGGAGGAAGTTCTGAGGGTAGGCGATGGCGTACGACAAAAAGGAAGCCAACTCGCCCTCGCTGATCTTCCCAGGCTTGGCTCCCAGAAGCTCACACACACGACTCAGCCAGCCCTTCGTCAACGAGATGATGTCAACTGGATCTTTCTCCCCGTTCACCGCCACAAGGGTCTGAGTGGAAACATAAAACGGGGACGTATTATTAACAATACATCGCGGTCCTTGTCACTGTCCACTGTTGACAACATGCTTCCTGCTCTTTCTTTTCCTCATGATCATATACAGTGGTGGAAGAAGGATTTAGATCCTTCACTTAAGTAAAAGTGCAATACCACACTATAAAAAATACTCTGTTAAGAGTAAAAGTCCTGCATTGAAAATGTTACTAAAGTAAAAGTATCGTCAGGACAATGGGCCTCCTTCACCAATATCGTCCTAAGAATTTTCTTAACTTTGTTCTTAATAAACTTCTTAAGAAAAGTCTACATTGGATTCATGACGTGTTCTTAAACAACAGAATTGTTCGCACGTGTGTTCTTAGGATTGATGAATCCCACGTCTTCGTAAATGAAAGCGCGTGCCAGTTGTTCCTAATTAGCATGAGAAAACGCCCCCGCAAATTCCCATATAAGGACATGACACTTCAGGGCCGTGTGCAAGAAAAGTTGGAGAATGTCCAAAAGACGCACAGACGGTCCACCGATCACCAAACGAAAAAAGAACTTCAGTCATTCAGAAATAGAAATTCTACTGCAACAGGTAAATGCCAAACGAGGCATAATATTTAGTAGTGTTTCCAGTGGTTTTAAAGCCACCAACAAAGACAGCCCGATGCTTTGTTTATAATCAATATGTAGGTGGCTGTTTGCCGTTTGACCTATCAATTCCTGTCGATAAAGTATAATAGGGTAAATTCTGTATAGTGCATACACTTGTAGCTGTTATGTATCTTTGTAAGTCATTGTAAGTCGCAACCGCACGACAAAAGGACACGGTATAGTTCGAACACTGGGTTTAAGAACACATTTCTTCGTAAGAACGGTTGGTGAATGAGGCCCAATGTACTTATTAAAAGTTTTTTTTTTTATTAAAAGTAAAAGTACTCAATGCAGAAAAACCCTCACATTTTAGAAACTGGACACAATCAAAACAGTTCATTCGGCTGATCATTGGTGGACTTGTAGGCCGTTATATTGTTGGCTAGTTTCATTTATAATAAAACACCGTATTTTATAAACTACATGTGTTTTGTGTGCAGAAATCTTAAATTGTAAAGTAAATAAAGCTGTCCGATTAATGTAGTGCAGTAAAAAGTACAATATTTCCCTCTGAGATGTAGTGGTGTAGAAGTAGAAAGTGACACGCAAAGAAAAGAGTCGTACCTCAAATTTGTACTTAAGTAAAATACTTGAGTAAATGTACTTTGTTACATTCCACCAGCGATCATAAATTATTAATAATAATTGATCACTGAAACAAATTCTTAAGCCACTGTTTTCCTTTTCAGAGACCGATGAAACTTAACCTACCTTCGGCATTATGCAATAATGTAAGCGCCCACGATTTGTAATTAATGAACTACAAATGTGCAGCATCATCGGTATGGTCCTTGAAGGATGATTGGAGGAGAGAACACATACTCACTTGTGGCCACACCTCCTCCAGGGAGGTAAAGGAAGTGACGTATGAGTGCGCCATGGTCCCTGCGACGGGGATCCCAAACAGGAAACCAGCCTGAACGTTACTGCTGAAATCAAACCCTGGAAGACAGTTTTCTAGTGTCAGTCTGGGGGGGCCGAGGCAACACACTTGGCTAAAGTTAATTTTTCAACATTTAGAAAAATTATTTGAAGCAAATTATCTCTGTTTCATATCCCCCGTGTTGGTTGTTGACATTCCTTGTATCCAAAAGTGTGTGAAGATACTTTGTGTTTGTTCACAGTGTGTACTCAATTTGTGTACTTGGAGACACACTGTGTAAGACTCATTTCTCCAATATTCTGCAGTGGAAATGTAGATTATTGCATCATTCTTTCAAAGGTCCTCAGCTCCTGGGGCTGATATAGCCCCTTTATGGGGTTCTACGTAATGTGCGTCCTCTTGATTACTTTTCCCATTAATGGATTAGTTGTTTGGTCTATAAAATGTCAGAAAATGGTGAAACATGTCAATAAGTGTTCCCCAAAGCCCAAGACGTCGTCCTCAAATGTCTTGTTTTGTCCACAACTCAAATATTTAGTTTACTGTCACAGTAGTGAAGAAACTAGAAAATAGTCACATTTAAGAAGCTTGAAATCAGAGGATTTTCACCTTTTTCATAAAAAATAACTCAAACTGATTAACTGATTAATTATAGTACAGTTGACAGTTGATATATAGTTGACAACTAATCGATTAATCTTTTGCAGCTCTACCTCTCAGTGAGAACGCCTGCATCTATGCTGTTTCTATATATACATCTATGCGCCTACAAGCTATGTTTTGTTGAGAGGGGAAAGTGATGGCCTGGATGCTCCATACAGACATGAGTAAAATCATATATAGCTCAGGCTATTTATATCTACACTTTCTTTTTTATTATAACTACTTGAAGCCAATAAAAACCACAAATGTGGAGAAGAGCTGAAGAGAATTTTGACATAGTGAGTGTCACAGCATTAATGTTCGACAGACCACACAACATTCACCTCCAATGTATGTATATCGTGAGGCGGTAAGCCCTCCATCTGGTCCCTGAGCCCTCCTGAGGCCCATCTCCAGCAGCTTCCTCTTGGGGCCGGCCGCCAGGCGGAAACGGGCAGCGTTACTGCACACCAGACTGACAACAGAGAGGAGACAGATCAGAAACTGGCTGTTTTTAAAGGTGCTGTAGGTAGGATTGTGAAGATATCAGGACTTAGCCAAAGAATTTGAACATCAACAACTTCTCAGTCCCTCCCCCCCTTTCCGCTAAAGCCCAAAACAGTCTCCTAAGCCCCTCCCCCCACAAGGGAGAATGAATGTGTGTGCATGAGCAGTAATTGACACGCAGTTAGACACCCCCCTTGCCCTGATTGGTGCATCTGAACAGGGAGCTGTGGATCTTTGCAAATCACACTACAGGCTGTAGGTGGAGCCTGCTTCATGTAGTTCTACTGGAACATCGGGTCAGTTTCAGGCAACATTTATCTAAAATGGATTGATAGTGAATATAGCTGCCGTGAATGGGGGGGAAAATCTCCCCGGGGTAGCATGCCATAAGGCCCATCTAGGTTTGGGCTGAGCCCTGAATGTTTACAACATCTGGCTCCACCCCAGTTTGTGTGTGTGTGTGTGTGTGTGTGTGTGTGTGTGTGTGTGTGTGTGTCTTTTGGTTGTTACCTGGCGTAGTTGACCAGACACAGTAAACTGGTCTCCAGCAGCTGAACCACAGCCAGCGGACCTGACACCTCCATCAGAGGCACCTGCAGATGTTTTAGACAGCACAAGTTATTCCCTCTGGCAAATATGCATTTCCTAGGATGGTAAAGGATTGTCCCGCCCTACTCTGCCCCTGATTGGCTGGTACTTGTCGCCTTCGTTGGATTTGTTAGGTTTAGGCATGAGGAGTAACACTGGTTAGAGTTAGAGTTACCAGGGTAAGCCAATCAGAGGCAGAATAGGGCCATTCTAGGAAATGCAAATTTGCTTCCTGTGATCCCGAACAGAACCCTGTACTTGACCTTTTTTTAAGATTATTTGTTGGGCTTTAATGGGCTTTATTGACAAGACAGCTTGAAAACAGGGAAGGGGAGAGAGAAGGGGAAAGACATGCAGCAAAAGGCCGTGGGTCGGATTCAAACCCGCGGCCGCTGCCAAGGACTCACACTCTACTGGGTGAGCTAAAGGTCGCCCCAAATTCAACTTTTGACCTTAGTTTCACGCTGCAGCTCACCCTGGCAAACACCACAGTGCCCTCTGGGACGGAGCGGAGCGTGACGCCGGAGCAGTCCAGGCGTCGCAGAAACTGGAAGAAGGCGGGGTCAGTGTCCGGGGGCAGGACGGAGCGCAGGAACTCAACATCTGGATCGGAAAAACACAACGTTAACGCGACAGCTGGAACACCGTCAGCAAGACCAACAACAGAGGGCGCCCTTCATCCTACAACACATGTACTACACAAGTGCATGTGTTCTCCATGTGCCTCGCCTCCCTCACATGTCCATGACTCACCCCACCGACCCACCCACACACCCACCCACCCACCCACACACACACACACACACACACACACACACACAGTAATAGAGCTAAATCTAATTTGGCAGCCACCAACTGACCTCAGTGGTATGACTATAATGAAGTTTAGATGAAACATGTTTGAGAGTGTACTTTACAGAAGTACCATTTAGGTTCTTGTATTTTACTTAATTTATGCTACTTTTTACTATATTTTTACTAATAAGTATTAAACAAGAGTAACAATACTCTATTACAAGTAATAGAGTAGTAAACAACATAACAATGATGACAGGTCAATTCATCTGTAATAATGATCCAATAACATAACCCTTTCAACAATCTAACAGAGGGAAATGTGCCATTCTACATAATGAGTACTTCTTTTAAACTAAACCTTTGAAAGCAGATCTTAAAAGTGTTGCAGAATCATTTTATTTTGTAATGTTTCTGCTGAATATTTCTTTTACCCATGGCTGCATCACTAAATATATTTCCTCAAATAGCAGTTTCTTCTGGTACTTGTACTTTACTTGAGTATTTCCACATTTATCTGACAACTTTCAAGGTTTCAAAACATAGGCCTATGGTATAAAATATGATGTAGCCTACTCAGACTAAACTACCCAACACTGTATATGTGTATATCCTATGTTAACTTATCAGCAATAACCATCCCATAATATAAGTATAAGATAACACTGTGAACAGGGGCAGTCCATTCTACACATTGAGTGCATTCTTCTTTTACAAAAGTAGACCTACAGTTGTGAGTGCAGAACGTGTACTTATATAATGAAGTATGATTATCTATACTCTGTCACACTGCTGACAGTCGCTCATTCACCACTTTAAAAGTAACTGTGAAAGACAACCTTTTATGTTGTTTTATAATTCTTCGAATCTGTATGATCTTTAACCTATAAAGCAGATCACCGATATTCACGACGTCTCATTGAAAGCCTCACAAGGGTCGCGCGGTGGAGTATTGCGCAACCACAACGGTAGCCTATGCGTTTTAAAGGGAGTTTGCGGGAATGGCATGCAGATCTGATGGAAAAATAACACTGTCATTAACTTGATTTGGTCAGTCGCTGCTGAGTAGACAAGTAAGTAGACAGGCTAATAAAGTCTGAGGTTGACTTTCTCACCTTCGTCTGTGAGGCGAAAGCTGCGCAGGAACAGCAGGCAGTCATGCAGCCCGGCGAACAGCGAGAAGCCGCCGCCGAACGGGTTGTCCCTGAAGAAGAGCTCGAACACGGCGGGCTCCTGGTGCCGGCCGGTCCGCCAGTACGCATACGCCATGGTGAACTGGTACAGGTCCGTGAGCAGCGGGGGGACCCGCTCCCGGATAGAGCGCTCCATAGCCCCGCATGTGTTGCTGGACGGCGCTGCCATGTTATCCAAGCCTGTGGTCTGGGTTCACTGGTGCCGAGATCTCTGGGACTTGCAGTTCTCTAAAGCCCCAGAGCGGGGAGACTTTAAGGCACGGACAAGGCGTGATGTGTCCTGGGAAATACTAAGCTGCAGTTCCAGTTTCAGATGACACCTGTACTTATACAAACATTTCTTCTTTATATGGTGTGCTATTTATATTCTCATCTGTCCGAGTTGACTGAGCGTTTTCTGACGACTCAAAACTTTCACAGCGTAAAATGTTAAAAAGAAATAACATTCTACCGGTTGGTTGTCACAAGGTATGGGGTTGGTTGTCCCTATATATTGTTATGAAATGGGTTTCAGTAAAAAATGTTTTTTAATATAGCAACACCAAAAAAGTTTTAAAAATGGATACCTTGTCTATAATAGTACTCATCAATGCCCCTTGTGTTTAAATCATGCATTTGAACAAGGTAATTCTTTGTTTCAATTATTCTCTGTAATGAGAAGTAGGCTAAAATAAAGGAATTTACAGTGCTGAAAAAATCTAGGCTTTATTAAAGCCATAGTTTCATAACAATTCATCATGAATAAATAAAGCAGTGAGATTGAAATATATTCATCTCAACCAACCAACCCCCAGAGCAGTGACAACCATCCCCAACCGACATCTCGACAAACATTTTAAGCTAGCTACCACATTGCTTTAGCTTGCTAGCTTGAAGTTGACTCAAAGTAACGCTATTAACTTCAACTTTTTAATACGTGTTTAAGTTTGTGACTAATGACTAATAATCTACAAGCTTTTAATACAAAAACACCAACATGAAAAATGACTCTGACACATAAAAATTACAAAATATCTCCTCACCTTAATGTTTTGTGTGTTCCACAAAATGACCAGTGCAAAATGAGCAGGATGGCAGGACAACTGTTTAAAGTGCTCATATTATGCTAATTTCCAGGTTCATAATTGTATTTAGAGGTTATATCAGAATAGGTTTACATGGTTTAATTTTCAAAAAACACCATATTTATGTTGTACTGCAGCTCCTCTTTTCACCCTGTGTGTTGAGCTCTCTGTTTTAGCTACAGAGTGAGACCTCTCACTTCTGTTCCATCTTTGTTGGGAGTCGCACATGCGCAGTACCTAGGTAAGGACTACTAGCCAGTCAGAAGCAGAGTATGAGGGCGTGCCATGCTAGCAGCTAGGCAAGCATTATAACGTGTGTTACAAAGTGACGCACGTTTGTCACGGAAGTAAAGACTGAACTACAATAGAGCTGTTTGGAGCAGTTTGTGAACAGTGTTTTCTGTTAGAGATGGTAAGGCCCTTTGGGGGGGACTGGGCTTTTTCACTTTGTATAACGTGCACAAAAAAGGTATATAACACTATAAAAGGAAAAGGAAAAAGCCAAAAAGCATAATATGAGCACTTTAATATCAAATACATTGTCACAGTGCCCTCTAGTTTAGCTGTAATGAGCAGTGTGACAACCAACCACGGACTCCCCTACTGTCAAAAACAAAGGCACTCCAAATAAATGGCTCTTTGTTGAGTTTATTGAAAAATTGATTTGCGAATAAGGAAGGAAGCTTGTCAGTTGTTATTTATTAGCATTTTCTCTCTCTCTCTCTTTTCTTTTACTATTTTTCTTTTATCTTTTGATGTTTGGCAGTTAATTGATGGTTAGACCTGTTTCGTGGTGAGGTCTGTCATGTATTTGTTCTGTTGTTTTTTTGTGTTTGTGGAATAAAGCCTATGACTTAGACAAAGAAAAAGAAAATTGTCCTTTGCATGGTGTTGAATATTATAGTTTATACATTTGGAATATAAGTTTATGTGTAAGAAGCATCTTAAAGTTGCAATATCAATTTGTATGAGCTAATGTGTCATCTCCATCTACAAAGTAAAGACTATACTATCAGTCAGATACATGTAGTGGAGTAAAAGTATAAAAGATAAAAAAATACTTAAAGTTAAAGTACCTTCAAATTCCAAATATTTGCGTAAATGTACTTTGTTACTTTCAGGGAGATGGGGGCAAGATCTGCAGTAGCAACTTCAGCTTAAAGAATGTATCATAACAACAAATAAAACAAGACATTCAGAGTATCTCACTTTATTAAACTAGGATCTGTGTACACTCAGTAGCATATTCTTGTTTTTGCTTTTTGCTAGAGAACATGTTCCTTGTTATTCACATATAAATACATATTTTAAGGTTCAATTCTGTTTTCTTTCTATCGTATTTCAAGAACATGAATACTATACTATTTGATTCAAACTTGTTTTTTCTATGCAAGCAAATTTAATTACGTTTAGAGCAAAATTCTGTATTTAGCTTTGATGCAGATATCTGCTACTCTGTAAATTGTATCATAGTTTTTTTAAAATATGAAATATATTATATATGTTATATCATATATATTATATGTTATATATTTGTAGACTATGTATTATTGTTTAATGTACAACCATCTGTACTCAATGTGCAAAGTAACGGCTCTCTTCTCTTGAGCAACTGTTAATAATTACCTTCTTTTTACTTTGGGTTATTTAAGGTTCTGTCTAAGTCAGATTCCCATGTGACAGAATGTTGCTTAAAGGACAGTAGTGAGAAGATGTCACAGAATAAACGTCTGTTGTTCTTGTGTTGAATTTATGTCACAAAATAAAAACAAAAGCACATTTCAGTCTCTTGCTGTCTCTCAACCGCTGTAGTTTTAGCCTCTCTAACCTCAGGGTCCGGATGATAAATATAACTTTCTTTTGAGGATTAACAGGAAAGGAAAGAAAAAAAGGTATTGTGTGTTCATCTTTTCAGACAGTTCCCTAATCCTTGCTTTTTTATAGTGACATTCTGGATAGTTATTCCTCTTCAGGACCATAAATATGATTCAGATTAGTCCAGGGAATCTAAAAGGATTTATTTTTTTTTTTATAAACTGCAACCTGTAGTGAGGGGAGACACTGCTATGTTTGAATAGTCTCAAGCCACAAAACGCCAGGGACACTCTGCATCATCAGTGAATATCTCACACATCACATCAACTAGAATAGGAGAAAACATCGGCTCAGGGTTCAACAGTAACGATCACATAGTGATCACAACTGCGAGAACGTGTCGTCTTTTCCCAGTGCCAGTACGGAACACTGATGGCTTACGCGAACAGCATTTGAAAAATCTTAGGCAAACTTTTGACCAGTTCTGGTCATTATCCCAGTTCATCCTTCTGCACGCTGCCCTCCTCCGCAGTGGGGAAGCATCCTGCGAGCTCATTGGTCAGCGTGTGCTTCTGTCCGCCCCAGAGAAAGTGTGTCGGCTGTCCTGATTGGCCGTGCTCCGGAGCGTAAACAAAGAAGGGGCTGAGCTCGATGGCCAGAGCCGACCTGACCAGGCCGACCCCTCCTCCGCGCTCCGAGCAGGGGTGGTAAACTCGCCCACTGACCGGATGCATGTACAGCGCCTCCGGGCGGAACGGGGCCGACAGCTTCTCCGCCCCGCCGCAGTACGACAGCAGCTCCTGATCTCCCATGATTCCCGGCGATGTCGCTGGACTCTGCAGCAGGTGGGTGAAGACAATGGGACGGTCATCGCAGCGCACAAAGTTCCTCTCCCTGCCACACAGGGACAAGAAGGGGAAGTCCTCTTCATAGCGACCACTCTGATTTGAGCACAGCCGACTGAAGAAGAAGATCAGGAACTTTATGTCTGTAAATAAAGAAACAGGTATGACGATGAGCTGCTGAGCAACAAAGCAAAGCTGCCAAGTTGCTAAGCGTTGAAAGGAAATGGATGGAGCACTAGTACCTACACATGATCCGCGGTAAAACTGCTCTGCGCTGGCCGTTCCAATGTTTTCCTATGGGGAGAGCTACCCTTGGCTTCGCGCACTGCTCGGAATTTCCGCTGTGCTCAAAGTTCAAATTAATTCAACTTTGACCTCGTTGCCACTGACCTTTCAAGGCACAACTATTTCCAGACTGTTCCTGCGCTGCGCTTTGCCTCTTTGCTCTGCGCCCTACCTTGCGGTTTTGCTGCGGATCATGTGTAGGCCCTATGGGGTCCTCAGAGTTACTGCAGGGGGGGCCTCCAAATACTTTTTTCAAAGTTTTTTTTTTTTTTTACATAAATCCAACATATTATTAGCAAATATAAATCAGCCTAATTGTGAAAAAAACACACATATTGATGCCATCCACAGAAAGTTAATCCTAAGGATTCACTGTGCCACATGTATGTTTAACATTAAAAACTATTTTTTTTATTAACTTAGTATTCTATGCAGTAAAAGGGTACGACAAAAGGCTTTAGGCCGCCCACAAGTTATTGTATTTTAATATTTAATATGCAACTCAATTTTTATACAATATATGTAGTAGGGGGTCCCTGAGCCATCTCTCTCTATTAAGGGGTCCTTATCTTAAAAAACGCTGAAGACCCCTGGTTTACAGCACTTCCATGACAGTGACTTGTGGTTTATTTTGCTTGATATGATGTTGCCATATCTTATTGGTTCAATATTCCTGTTCTAAAAACATGCTAGGATGAAAGTCCACCTGCCTGTGGGATTCATGCATTATTTGTTATGGTTTCATGGCAAGCATGCATTTGTAGCTGTTTAGCTTTATCTGTAGGACATTATATTGTTGGCTAGTTAAATTTGTAATAAAACATCATATTTTATAAACTGCATGTGTTTTGTGTGCAGAAATCTTATTGTGTAAAGTAACTAAAGCTTTCAGATGAATGTAGTGGAGTAAAAAGTACAATATTTCCCTCTGAATTGTAGCGGAGTAGAAGTAGAAAGTGGCATGGAAAAAAAAAGACTAAAGTAAAGTACCTCAACATTTGTACTCAAGTACAGTAGTTGAGTAAATGTACTTAGTCACATTCCACCACTGCATTTGAGCTGATTTATAAGCTGTTAAATAAGCAATTTAAGCGTTGTGTGTATTCATGTTTACCTTTGAAGCAGGTGACAAAGTTCTTCACTTTAGTGTCATCGAGGAAAAGCTGTATGTGGAGCACACACACCAACATGTCATGCTAGCAGGAGAATCTATTTTATAATTATATTTTTGAAAGGTTTGGTTTTGTGTCAGTCCACACTCTCACCTGTCCTTGGTGGTCAATATAGTAGAAGTACTCACGGATACGTGGTACCGGGCTCTGGCCTTGGATGTATGTAACGTTAGCGGTGGTTCTGGAGCCCGTGTAGGCGGCGGGCAGGCAGCGCAGAGCGGGCAGACCTCTGCAGCTCAGAGCCGCAGTCCGGAGGAACAACATGGCCGCAAAGAGGGCGAATATGTTGCAGGATAAACACGGACACCGAGATAACCACTAGCCGTGATACTCTACTGTAAGACGAAGTAGCACCAGAGTAGCACTACGCCAGTTTTGCCCTCAGGTCTGTTTACAAACGGAGCTACAAACCGGAAGTACTTTACTGTTAAACATCATCAGTTTTTGACTGCCGCCGCCTAGTGGACATTGATTATATCGCCTTCCTCTGTTGTATAATTCTCAGATTACAAATTCAATACGTTGTTTAGGCTAAAAGAGTGAGAAAAAGAGCAGCATTTACATACAAAAGTAATCACAGAAACATTTAAAAAAAAGCTCAGTTAATTTTTTTGTTGCTTATAAATTAAAACTGTTGCAAGCGATATGAAAGAAATTGCCAAGCATTGAGTAGATTTACATTTAGAAGTGAATTAGATGTTGGTATCTCCTCCTTCTTTCCCATTTTATTTATGAAAATATTTTTCTTCTTTTATGCATAAAAAGAAGAAAAAAAACATTGAAATGACAAAAGGGAAATAAAAAAGACAAAAACATTTCTGAAAAATGAAATACAGAACAGATACAGTGTTTGTGGCTGATCCACACCTTTCCTAACACTTAACTTAAAAGAACCTCAAAAGAATTAGCCTGAAGGATTGAGTCTATTTTGAGAGTCAATTACCACTTCTAACACAATATTTAAATATAACTCCTGGAGGTCTCCTGTGTAACTAATGTGGTGAACAAAGCCTCTCTCATCTGTTTTAGTTGCTATCATAAATTTGTATGGTAAATTGTTTCTCCCTGAAGTAAAAAAAAAAAAAAAGTAAAGTAAAAAAAGTGAAAGAAATCTGCGTGAACCTTGAACCAATCCTCCTCTATCTATCTACTCTCACTTCATCGAAGTGAATGGAGCGATTGTTAGAACATGTAAATACTACTAGTGTGTCTCATTGAACCTTTAGAACATTGTGAACTGAACCCTTGCTTCGTGTCACTTTGGTGTTCAAGCATACTGCTTTCAGAATCAACCCGTAGAGGTCAGGATACGAACCACAGAACAATCATGATCGGATTGTTTCAGAACAACTAAAGTGACACTCTGTTTTTACTGACGTCCAATTGCTCAACTATTTTGTATGTGAAGAAATTCCCCTGATAGAGCACACGTTTTTTTAATTACCAAAACAAAGCAAACAGGAAAGAAAACATAAACTCAGCAGAAAAAGAAACACCCCTTTTTCAGGACACTGTATTTCAAAGATGCTGTTGTAAAAATCAAAATAACTTTAGAGATCTTCATTGTAAAGGGTTTAAACAATGTTTTCCATGCTTGTTCAATGAACCATAAACAATTAATGAACATGTACCTGTTGAATGGTCGAAAAGACATTAACAGCTTAAGGGCGGTAGGCAATTAAGGTCACAGTTATATGAAATTTAGGAAAGGAAAGAGACCTTTCTACTGACTCTGAAAAACACCCAAAGAAAGAGGCCCAGGGTCCCTGCTAATCTGCGTGATCATGCCTTAGGCTTGGTGCAAGGAGGCATGCAATGTCCCTCCTGTGAGACGCCTAAGACAGCGCTACAGGGAGACAGGAAGCACAGCTGATCGTCCTCGCAGTGGCAGAC
The DNA here is from genome assembly GCF_031162955.1 of Sander vitreus. Lineage (NCBI taxonomy): Eukaryota > Metazoa > Chordata > Actinopteri > Perciformes > Percidae > Sander > Sander vitreus. The sequence continues at coordinate 2,362,947 of NC_135863.1, forward strand.
CACTTGTAACATCACTTGTAGGATCGGTATATCTGAATATCACACCTGCGGGACAGGTACAGGATGGCAACAACGACCGCAAGAACTGGCCAGTCTGGTGCAGTACATGAGGAGGAGATGTACTGCAGTACTTAATGCTGGTGGCCACACCAGATACTGAGGGCTACTTTTGATTTTGCCCTTATGCTGAAATTGCTGTTGCTGCTATTTTATACATAGTAAGTGTGCAGGAGGGTGTGTGTTGTGTGGGAGGGATGGGAGGGTGTCAGTCAATTGCCTGTATTCAAAATACATGTGCTGTATATGTGAGTGTGTGTGGAAGAGAGAAAAGAGAGAGTGAAATGTATGTAGGGGATGGGGGGGGGTGTTTGTTTGTTACATATTTTATTGATTAGTTATCTTTTTAAAAGCACTGATCTGGAGCAGCACCTTGAATTTCGTTGTTTTAATACACTGTATTCATGCAATGAGAAATAAAGCTTGATTGATTGATTGATTGATTGATTGATTGATTGATTGAATGAAAAGAAGAAAAGCAGTCATTTGTTGTCATTACCAACTAGTGGAGATCCCAAAGTTTCCAAAGATACCAAATATGCTCCCTACTTTGTCTTCTACTTTTCAGTTAAAGGTTTTGTTAGGATAAGACACCGATATTTGAAACTTTCTTTTAATCAATATGCTATTAACATTAGCCATATTAAAGGGAAATTGAACAATTGAACAATAATAATTGTATAATAAATACTGGATTGGACATGATGTCTTTACTCAACTTGGATCCTTAATGTTAAAGGACTTGGATCAGGACATTTCTATTTTTGAATAAGCCCTGCTGTCCCCGATATTACGAATCCCACTATGGCCACGCCAAGACCCGCCCTTCAATAGCATTTAGTGGCCAGGCGTCCATGAGAACGCAAAGTAATGTAACCCCATTTGTACAGGTCCTGTCCCTTGACCAATTAGCTATCCTAACCTTAACCACTTGAGGTCAAATGCCTAACCCCAACCAATCAAGCTGTTTCATAGGGCGGGTCTTGGCGTGGCCATAGTGAGATTCGTAATTTTGCCTGCTGTCATATAAGTAATAAACAGACAGTTCCAATGGAGCCACTGGCCCAGGGGTCCCATGAAGCCTTGGGCCTGCACGAACCCAGTAGACCTGTTTGGTAATTCATCCATGGATATTATTCATGCTAGATATTAATAGATATATTGCACTGATTGCATTTTCTGTGTCTGTTTTAGGGCTGCAACTATAAGTATTTTCATTATCGATTAATCTGCTGATGATTTTATGGATTCATCGATTGTTTTGTCTAAATGTCCATATCTGTAGGCTGCCTGTTTCTGTCCTTGTGCTGCAACAACTGCATTTCCCCTCTGGGGATTAATAAAGACTTATTTTATTTGACAGAGAAAATGCATCAAATCCTCACATTGGAGAAGCTGCAACTATAGTGAATGTTTTGAACAATGACTAAAACGATTAAAGAGTTGCTTAATCGACTAATCGCTTAATCGCTGCAGCTCATTGTTGGTTTTCAGCAAGCCAGTGACTTAGAAAATACAAATTCATGAGCCATAAACAGTACAATCAGCCTACAGATTGTATAATAATAACTTGTGGGAATATCTGATTCCAAGCAGAGAGATAAGTTAATATTGTTAAAATGCTGGTAAAATATGCAGGTGGCTGGTAGAGTTGCTTCACTCACCAGGCAAAAAGCAATGGGTAATCTATTGAGTGGCTGGTAAAACTTGAACATTCACTAGATATTTGGTGGACAAAAACGTTCATTTTGGACCCTGTTTAGGACATTTTGCAGTTTAGTGTCCCAAATTCCCCATATAATGTCCTTAATTATGAACCTGCTAAACCACCTGTTTAACAGGTGTTTGGGTTATGTTTAGGGTTAGGGCAACCTGTCTCAAATAAGACCCTCATCATTTGGGACACTCAGTTTTTGGAAAATAATTTGGGACATTAAACTGCACATATAGCCTACCCTCTTCGCTAAGAACAGTTGAAGAGAGACAATAAATGGGGGAGAGAGAGAGCGGGGATGACTTGCAGCAAAAGACCTCGGATCGGATTCGAACCCGCGGCCGCTGGCAAGGACTGAACCTACATTGGGGCGCGCACTTATAAACAGAGGCTTCCTTGGCATTACAGATGGGTACTGACAACACACAAAGCGGCTAATTTAGAAGAGCATCAAATGACTTCAACTTCATCCAAAGAAAACCTAATTTTGTGAAGCTGCAGCCTGGAGGAAAAGACAGCCTACCTGAACCTGTAGCTGTAGCTTATCTTCCGCCTTCCTCTCCCCTCTTCCTCCTCCTCCTCCTCCAGGTAGGGCGGAGCTGTTTCTACGGTTTCTACCTTGACAGGAGTTTGGTTCAAAAATGGCGTTATAGTCGGACTTTGGAGTGCTTTCACCGACAGATATTCACAGTAAGTTTATCTTTGATACTTAACGGTCGAATTGTCACTTCATTAGACAAACGTGTTTAAGCTAGCTAGCGATAATGAAACAAGCCAAGACAACGTAGCCATGTTTTTCTCCCTTTTTGACCACTTTTGAAACTACAAACCTGCTCAGCTAGCTTGACATGACGTTTAAAAAATAAAGTGTTTGTTGGTTTGTTTTTTTAATTACAAATAGGCTACTCTTTGATGATTCAGTTTCTGTATTGTTCAAAGGTAATTTCTGTGTCCAAACGTATCGGTTTCGGTATGAGCCAGCCGTCCCGTTCAAACCGGGGAGACCGGGTGAGAAACGGAGACCACCTACACTCATCACACGGTGACCGACGTTCATCACCGGACGACAGGTGTGGTTAATGTGCAGTCAGTAAAGATCAAAGTATCCACTGGTTTTCCTCAAATATTATAGGCTAATTTATCCTGCCAGTGTGTCCTGAGTTCATAAATAATAAATAAAAAAATGTAGGCTAGTTTTAAACTGATCTACCGGTAACTTTAGTTTTTAGAAGCCTATCTAGAGCTAGTTTTTAAATCTGTTTTTAATAATTGTACCTAACTCAACGTTATTTATAGCACCTTCCACGCAAGCATGCAGCCAAAATGCTCCACAGAACAAAGCAAAAAGAGAAATATGCTCATTTATTTTGTAATGGTTTAAAATACAAAAAAAATGTATCCATAAAGACAAAATCACTATGATACATAACTATTTACATTACCAGGGATCATTCACTAGGATGTAGTTAATGTAGTTAATTTCAACCTACACAAGATCAATCCAGCACTATATTGTTAAATATTATTATTATTATTATTATTACAGGACACATTATTGTTTTCGGAAGTTCAGCCAATATTCTCAGAGACTGTGTAACTGTAGTTCGTTGGTATCTAATTTATTTAAGGTTCTTTATGTTTTGTTTGTCACCTACTTCCTTGAATGTTGTTATCTCATTTTTTATGTCTTGGCTTGTCTGTCTGTCTATCTGTCTATCTGTCTATCTATCTATCTATCTATCTATCTATCTATCTATCTATCTATCTATCTATCTATCTGTCTGTAAAGAAACTACTATTGAAAAAGATAAAGCTATTGAAACAAGATAGATCATTTTACCTAATATAACATTATCATAAAAGTGAAAAAATGGCCTTGGGTTTTGAATTACAAATAACAACTTAGTGTCTATCCTATTGTCCTCTCATAAAACAAAGCATGGACAGGTTATATCAGTCCTGACTGTGCTGGAATATAAACTTAAAAATGAACAAAACCCATTCAGTTCGTCAACAATAACAAGTGCAAGTGGTAGATAACTTGGTCAGTGTCATTACGCTGTCATTATGTGTGTCTGTGCTCCAGGTCTTCCTCTCGAGCCCCGTACTACCCCAGAGAAGGCGACTCCACTCCCAAACCCAAACGTGTGCGGGAAGTCTCTCGAGTGGAGCACCACGAGTCCAAATGCTCACACATTTGCTCCAGAAGAGGTAAGTCCCGAACAGAGTGGAAGTATCTGGGTCGAATATAAAGTGAGGCTGCTGCTGCGTCACAGGGCGGACTTTGGTTTCAGTCACATTGCAGCTCAGTCCTTCCTTCTATGAATACTGGACAGACTGGTTTTAGAATGTTTACAGTCCTCTGTTCTAAGAATTTCCATTTTGTTGGGGAGTAAGCTGATAACCTGATACCCGAGTCTAATATATATTTCACATACTCCCGGCCATTTTCTAGTTCTTCATTTAACAAAAGAGTTTTGAGCCTCTAGGAATGTTAATCACATGACATTCTAATTCATTGTTCAAGTCTTTTATCAAGCAAAAAATGATCAACAAGTTTTTGTTCCAGCTTCTCAATTAGAAGTATTTGATACTTTATTCTGTTCCACATCATAGTAAATGTAATACATTTGGGTTTTGGACTGTATATAAGACTAAACACAACATTTGAAGGCATCAACTTGGGGTCTATTAAATGATTAATTGTTTGTAGAGATGAAAATAGTTTGCAGGTTGTTGAACATATATAAGATCAGATTTAGTTTGAGGTATTTTTGTTGTTGTAATTGTCTATGGATATGCATGTCCTTTTTTCTTTCTTTCGTTTCTTTCTGAGAAGTGTAGTGAAACTCCCCCTTATGTTCTTATAGCTGATCCTACTGTTAATATACAAAAATGTAAAAAAGAAGAAGAAAACATATCGATATGCAGATAACTATGGACACAGATGGAAAATCCTTGTGGTTTTCTTTTCTATCATTATTTTTTTCTTTCTCTTTCTTATCCTTTGTATCAGGATCCTGTAAATCATATAACAAAAGAGAAAATGTGTAAAAAAAAGAAAAGAAATCCTACATTGTTTTGTAACCTGTGTGTGTGTGTGTGTGTGTGTATATATATATATATATAATTTTTTTTTTTGCAGGCCTACAAATATACACGTGTGACTACATAATGATAAACATCAATACAGATACTTATAAGTACAGAACATTTACATTTGTTCTGAAATTTTTAAGGATACGCCGATCAAACTAAGAAAGCCTCACGATTAGTTAATAATGCAGGACCTGCCTTTGTTAATGTTGTACATAAGTTGTACACATTTCCACACACATTTGCAGTTATTCATTTGACAGTAAACATGGGGAAGTTTGGGTTCTGGGGCCCAAAGGCAGTCGCCCAATTTGCCCGGCTAATTCTAAAAGTAATCATTAATTGTGTCCCTGATTATCAAAGGGGTGCATGGACGCTACGGATGCTCAAGGTCCTTCAAACTTGTTTGTTTGTTTACTGTGTACAACCTAGCAGTGAAGGAACACAGCTTCCTTGGTATACCAAAGTCCGATTCATACGGTACTAGTATTACCTGGGGAACTCTAGTCATTTGTAATAATTGCGGAGGTCGCCTGCGTGTCGCCTTAACCCCGTGTGAATCTGCCATGTCTGTAATTTGGCAAGTTAAAATTGCACCGCAAACTAGCCACAATAAATGCGATGGAATATGCGGGATATTTATGCAATGTTTTGCGATGAAATTGCAGGAACTTGCAAAAATTGCGGGTACTTGCAAAGACTGCGGTTTCATCATGGCTTCATCGCGGGGTGTGCAGCTTTTCTTCGCGTAATTACGTCACTTCATAACGTTCCCATGGCAACAGGGGAAACTGGCTGCTCTTGTGTGACGTAAACGCAACATTTTTCAACTTTCTGCTAAGATATGTGTGACTTTTTTGTAACGAAAATGCGTGGATTATGAAATCATGCAAGCCCCACATATTTTGCGCGGAAATCGGCAGTTTATGCGGCGAAAGTGCGGCGTATTTGAAAGAATGCGGCCCCCCTCAATACTACTTTTTTTTTTGTCTTTGGCTGATTATGCATTGAATTATGCGTTCGCATAATCGCGTTTTTCTGGCGGGACTGAAAATACAAACTTTGCTTATCCCGTGCGAATGTGCCGCAGCAAACACAGACATGGGGGGATGGGGTGGGGTCCCCTGGTAATACTAGTCCTGTGCCAGTTGAGGAGGAGGAGGAGGAGGAGGAGTAGGAGTAGTAGTAGTAGTAGTAGTAGTAAACTTTATTGTCCCTGTGGGGCAGTTGGGTTTGCGGCACAGTCGCAAGGCACTTCATGACAGGACATCAGACATATGGGTAACACTAAACTTGAAGGTATCTACATAAGAGTGACATGACACAGTCATGACACATGAACCCTAACTCTAACCCTAACTTGTCATGACAAAAACCGTATGACACTTACTAAAAGAAGCATTATGTCATAAACGTTTAGGACTTGTTTATAATGTTTATGACACGTTCATGACAGTGTCATGTCACTCTTATGTAGATACCTTCAAGTAAAGTGTAACCGACATAGGATACAAACAAATAGTCCCTATATCAGACACCGACAGACATAACATGAAGATTAGGGCTGCAACTAACGATTATTTTCATAGTCAATTAATCTGTCGATTATTTTCTCGATTAATCGATTAGTTGTTTGATCTATAAAAATGTCAAAACATGGTGAAAAATGTGGATCGGTGTTTCCCAAAGCCTAAGATGACGTCCTCAAATGTCTTGTTTTGTCCAAAACTCAAAGATATTCAGTTTACTGTCACAAAGGAGAGAAGAAACTAGAAGATATTCACATTTAACAAGCTGGAATCAGAGAATTCCTTTTTTTTTTTTTTTTAGAAAAAAATGACTCAAACGATTAATCGATTATCAAAATAGTTGGAGATTAATTTAATAGTTGACAACTAATCGATTAATCGAGTCATCGTTGCACCTCTAATGAAGAACATACATCACACACTACAATACACTACACTATACACACTTGGGTATGACCAGGCCAGCTGGACATCCAGCTTATTTTGACTGATTTAAGGCTTTTATATGGCTTGTGGTACAAAAGAGAATTTGGATCTGTTCTTGGTCAGAAGGGGTAGGTGGCTGTTTTAAAATGAGATGCCAGGGGGGGTGTTACAATGTTATTGGCCTTTCTCACCAGTCTCTTTGTAAATGTGTTCAATGCTCGGTAGTTTTATCCCAAGTAACTTACTGGCAGGTGTAACTGTTAGGCTGTTAGTAGGCTACTGGATATGTAGAGAATGACAACAAACTGTGCCTTGATCTGATTTTGTGATATTTCTTTTTTCTTCGCCCGTTTCCCGTGTCTCCCTTTAGGCATCGTGCTGATCGTCTCTGTACTGACCAACAGCCTGGTCCTGATCTGCCTGATTGCGTCTCAGATGGTGACATCAGGCATGTCCGCCATGGGCGGGCTGGGCGGCTTCGACATCAACTCCAACTTTAACATGGAGGGCACCGAGCTGCAGAAGGCGCGCGAGCTGGACATTCAGTACAGCCAGATGAGGGCGCCGGGCATGTACGGTGGCATCCCCTTCACCCTGACCCTCGGGGTCCTCTCGCTGCTGTTTGCGGTCGCCGGGAACAAGCCGCCCCACCTGATGTCCCGGAAGCTCCTGTACGGAGCGCTGGTGTTCCAGGCGGTGGGCGCCGTGGCGGTCGTGGTGGCCGTGGGGCTTTACCTGCACTTTATCACCAGCGTCAACTCCACCGATGTGTGTAAGCAGCGCGAGAGGCTGTACGCTCGGAACGGCTACACCTGGATGAACTGTAACGTGAGCGGGGCGGATGCCGCCGTGGCCCTGTTTGCGCTCATCACGGCCATCCTGTACGCCGCCGGCACAGCGCTCACCTTCCAGACGATTCGGGGAGTGAGGCGCTACATCGAGGAGGGAAAGCGCAGAGAGGTGGACAAACAGAATGCCCGAGCCGACTCCCACAGATCCCCGCTGAGGGCTGAAACCATCTTTGTGTGAGAGGCCAGAAAAGAGACATCTGGGGTGGGTCTGTATCCCAGATAAGATTAGCAGGGTTCCCCCGTCTTAGTCGACTAATCAGTCGTTTTGCTCTTAGTCATTTTTTAATGCTTTTTCATGCTGAATGACTTATTCCCAAGAAACCTATGAGCAAATCTCTGGTAAACACAACCTTTAAAGTGCTGCTTTTGCACGATTCTTTGTGGAGAAACTCAGTTTCAAAGATCTGTCGATTAAATCAACTAATAGATTAATCGATAAAATCATACGAGTCTTAGACGACTAAGAATTTCTTTAGTCGAGGACAGCTCTTAAGTTAAGTCTTTGGGCCTGAATGAGGGTTTCTGCTATAATGAAGCTGGCTCACTTTTATTTCAAAGCCAGTCAAGACCACAACTGCCTTTTTGATTATTTTATCAAGGCATTTCTCATGATACGCTTATCGCAATTAAAGAGGTGGATGAAGAAGAATCTTAAAGTGCTCATATTATGCTTTTTCCCTTTCCTTTTCAGCCTTTCCTTTTTTTTTGTGATACGTTTACAGAGTGAAAAAGCCCAAAGTTCCCCCCAAAGGGACTTACCATCTCCAACAGAAAACACTGTTCACCAACTGCTCCAAACAGCTCTACTGTAGTCCAGCCTTTACTTCAGAGACAAACGTGGTCACTTTGGAACACACGTTATAATGCTCACCTAGCTGGTAGCATGGCACGCCCTCATACTCTGCTTCTGATTGGCTAGTAGTCCTTATCTAGGTACTGTCAGGACACGCCCTCATACTCTGCTTCTGACTGGCTAGTAGTCCTTATCTAGGTACTGTCAGGACACGCCCTCATACTCTGCTTCTGACTGGCTAGTAGTCCTTATCTAGGTACTGTCAGGGCACGCCCTCATACTCTGCTTCTGACTGGCTAGTAGTCCTTACCTAGGTACTGCCCATGTGCGACTCCCAACAAAGATGGAACAGAAGTGAGAGGTCTCACTCTGTAGCTAAAACAGAGAGCTCAACACAGGGTGAAACAACAATATGGTGTTTTTTGAAAATTAAACCATGTAAACCAATTCTGGTACAACCTCTAAATACAATTATGAATCTGAAAATGAGCATAATATGAGCACTTTAATTTGTTTTCAGTGGGTGTTTTTTTAATGGGAATGTTTATTTCAGAGCAATTTGAAGAGTGCCTATAGTTAACATTTTCCATATTTTATCATGGCATGCAGTGTGGTACTCGAACTGATCTGGAACTGGTCTTGTCTCGGTCTCTATACACTCTGGTCTTGGTGATGACTTGGTCTCGGTTTTAGGTGGTCTCGACTACAACACTGCACCCAGGATCATTTATGTTCAGTGGAGTGTGAAGTGAAGCCAGGGAGCTCAAAGACTCAAGTTTCACTTTGTGATACAGGTCCAATCTGGGAGGAAGTACATTTTCATATGAACTGTTTGTATGTTGGATTAGACTGTGTGAACTCAGGCAGGGATTTAAATGAATGTTTCTTTTACATGTATACTAGTATGATTATTGTGTTTTTATATCAAAGTGGGGCTTCATAATGCAATGTTTTTGATACTGAAACTGTACAACAATGTATCTACTCAAATTAAAACTCCATCAATGTGATTCTATTCAACCGTTTGTTGGGTTTATGAGTAGAGCCTGCAGGGGGCGCCAGCACTCTGTACAGCTCCTGCTGTTTTTTGGTCGCTCTGTCCGCTCCAGAGGCTTCCTGGCAGCCATGACATCACTGCTGTCACACAATGGGCCACACACACACACACACACACACACACACACACACACAAAGGACACAGCAGTGATGTAACCGTTGGGACTGTTTCAGTCAAGACTTAATTATTAACAAAAGAAACCCTCCAGAGTGAGGTCATTACTCAAGTTCTAATTTTTACCATTTCAGATAACACAAATACACAATGCAACAATTGTATCCCAGCAGCGTGACAGAGAAATGCAGGTTTGTTGTTATTATTGTTGTTGTTGTTGTTGTTGTGCACTCCTTAAGCCTGTACGTTTAGTTTGTTAAACTTCTGCGCCCACTGCAGCACAGTGGAGAATAATAGAAGCTTGTTTGTGGTGCTCAAGACATTGAAACATTATATTTGATTTTCCAAAAACGAGGCTGGATAACCAAGACCTTCACGTTTCTAAAAACGTATTGAGTTCTTTAACTTTTGACTGCTTTCAGCACAACGTCAACATTATCTTCTAGAGCTGAAACGATTTGTTGATAAGGGGACAGAAAATTAATTTTCAGCAGCTATTAGTTGTAAGACAAAAATGCCAAACATTTCCTGATTCTAATTTTGTGACATTGTTTATACCGAACATTAAAGTGCCCATATTATGAAAAAAACACTTTTTCTGGGATTTGGGGTGTTCTTTTGTGTCTCTGGTGCTTCCACACGCATACAAACTTTGAAAAAAATCCATCCATGCTGTTCTGAGTGAGATACGGTTTCTGAATGTGTCCTGCCTTCAGTCTCCAGGTGAGCTGTTCAAAATCGGCACGGCTTGTGACGTCACAAGCTGAAACGAGCTGGCTAACCGCAACTGTTAGCTCGTAGCATTAGCATGCTAACGCTAATGCTAAAGCTAGCATGCTACCTCGTTCTCAATAGCAAAGCGCTGCTACAACACACACAAGTTCACCATAATCTACAAAAGAACTACTTCCATGTGCGCCCTCATTTAGAAGTCTCCCAGCTAATCCTGCCTTGTAACTGACTGAAGTTGGAGAAACGGCCTTTCTTTTACTGTCTATGGAGCTAGCTAGCTGACATGATCTACATCTCTCACTCTGTAGCTAAAACAGAGACCAGCTGAAAAGAGGATCTGCAGCAGTGAGAGAGAGCTGTGCAATACAACAAAAATATGGTGTTTTTTGAAAATGAAACCATGTAAACCTATTCTGGTACAACCTTAAAATACAATTATGGACCTGAAAATGAGCAGAATATGGGCGCTTTAAGATAATAATTGTCAGATTAATCTAGAGCTTAAAATCATTATTTTCATGATCGATTTCTCTAATTTCTTAATTATTTGTAAAAGTTGATGCCTTCAAATAGTCCTTTGTGTCAAGTGAATTATCTAAAACCCACAAATTTTCAATTCCCTTTCACACACGACCAAAGAAAAGCACCATATCATTACATTTGAGATGCTGGACAAGAGAATACTAGGTGTTTTTGCTTGAAAAATGAAAGTAATAATGGACTGTCGACTAATCATTTCAGCTCTAGATTAACTGATAATAAAACTAACCCATTCTGCTTTATTGGGTTGGGTTGTCAGGAGAAATAAAGAGATAATATATCAAAGGGCGTCACATAGCACTCAAACTGAACACACTAAAAATGAGTTTGTAAATTGAATGAACTGACCCTTTTTAAAGATCTTAACCCTTGTGTTGTCTTACCGTCATTTAAATAAAAAAAAAAGAAACTGTCAATGTTTCTTCTTTTTTTTGGGTCACTTTTTCCGATGTTTTTGTCCATTTTTTCTCTCCAATTTTTGAAGCTTTTTCTGACAGTTTTGTCACTTTTTTCCAACGTTCTTTTTTTGTTTTTGTTTTTTCAAATGCTATAAAATAGAATAAAACACCCAAACTCAACGAAGAGTGTACTTACTTGTGAAGAGCAGTTGTATGGAACCATCCACATTATTTTCTTTGACAATTTGGTTGAAAGAAAGCCAAATTTGTGATGTAGAAACTTCTTGAAAATGGGTCAAAGTGTACCTGAAGACAACAGGAGGGTTAACCCTCCTGTTGTCTTCGGCCCAAATTTGACCCGTTTACAAAAATGTTCTATATCAGAACTACTACTAACTACTAGACAAAAGATTGTTGAAAAAAGTAACAAATGTTGGAAAAAGCTACAAAAATTGCAGGAAAAAAACGCTGAAAAAAGTGTCCCAAAAAAAATAATCGGAAAAATTGACAAAAACATCGCAAAAGGTAATTTATTAAAAAAGTGAAAAAAATACATTGGAAAAATCAACAAAAAAAAAAAACTTGTGAAAAAATTGACAAAAACAATAAAAAAAACAGCAAATTGTGATCGTGGGTACAGGTACATTCTTAGAATCGCTTTGTATGCTGCACGCCTCACAATATTACATAAATAGTTATCCTCCTAATATTACAATGTGGTATGAAAAATGTATGTCCATCTTGCCATTGGAGAGATTATCACATGTACTAAGAAATATGCTCGATGTTTTTGTAAGGCAATGGTCCCCATTAGAAGTATACCTGAAAGAAGAATGGCCTAGAGTAATGTGTATAGGGGTAGGAATTTGACAAGTGACTGAAAAAGCAGATGCACTGCAACTGCTAATTTTATTTTACTAACTCTTTTTTTTTTTTTTAATGGGACTGTCTGTTTATGTTTATGTCTTGTATCACTTGTGGTTTCTTGTACTCAAATTAAAATAAAATATAAAAAAAAATAATTGGAAAGAATGTGACAAAAAAATTGGAATAAAATCGACAAAAACGTCGAGAAAAGTGTAGAAAATGATTGAAATGTTGAAATTTCGACCCAGAAAAACACAAAGTTGGCGGGAAAACAACACGAGGGTTAAGAAGCTCATTCTTGTCAAATAAAAGCAGTGTATTTAGGTGTAATATGTGTTAAAGCCTTCAAAAGATCTTGACAAACAAAACGTAACCGATGGCTGCACAAAGTATCCCCCCCCCCAGAAGAAGTGAAAGTCAACACGTTTTGGTTATCTGAAAACTTTTAATTTATTATATAGCAAAAGTAGCTCTCTTGTGTGATTAGCCATTATCAAGAAGTATGCAACACTGTTCTGAAAACATTCATTTGAGCTGGTGGTAATAACTGTAGCACCCCCCCCCTCCCCGTTCAGCATTTACTCAGCACTGCAGCACCACTCTGATCTCCGCACACCCCCGGGAACATAAACCTGGAGCATCAGCCTTTCCAAACAATCATCTTTTCTCTCAGAGAATATTAGTACGCTTCAGTGACTAGGTCACTTTGAAGTGTTAAACTCCTAGGAGTTAGTTAAACAGTTTGACTAATTCCGACAAATGTAAGGCCATCAGCCGCGACAAGCAGGGGCAATGTCTGCTACAACACGAAAACAGAATGGTCCATATCTCCAAAGTACCATTCCAGATCTCAAAAGTCTAAATAAAAAGCATTCAAAGTGCTTCTTCAAATTAGAGATATGGTAAAAATCTATTACATGTGATTCGAGATTTAATCAACATAAAGTGTTATAAAAAAAATAATTAAAAATTGCATTGCGTTTCAAGGTCGAAAATAAAGTAAGTAACCAAAAACCCCATAACCAAAAAACTCTCTGGTCCAGAAGTTTTTGGAGGGAGCGGTACAACTTAATGCAGTGCAGAGCATCGAGACCGGGAGTCCTGATTCCACAGTTCTCCATCTGAAACCCTGGATTAAAGGTCGACAGCAGCTGTTGTGGAAGGGGGGGGGGGGTGGGGGTAGGGGGGGGAGTTAGAGTGGTGTGACGAAATAGTCTGCAGGTTTCTGGTAGCTGTGTGCTTGCTGGTTGTGTGTTTGAATCTGTTCTTGCTGCTGCTGCTGCTGCTGCTGGATGATCTGCCGGACTTCCTCCTCCAGCTCTGGGGGGATGATGAGCTGGTCGTCGGGGTCTGGCTGGGCGGGAGCGTTGAAGTAGCCCCCCTGCTTCCTGACGGGGGCGTCGCCCGCCTCCTCTATGCGGTCCTGGTTCCTTCCTTGGCAGGCCACGGAGCCGTTGGCGCGAGCCCTGCGGCCCAGCGTCCCGGACTGGGCCGCCCCGCTGAGGCAGGGAGAGGAGGGAGGGACGGGGGAGGAAGACAGGGAGGAGAAGGGGAGAGACGAAGACGAAGGCTCCGGACGCGAGGCCACAGTGAGAGGGGGGGCGTTTGTGCTCGGTCGAGCGCTGCTTTTTGGGGCGTGCGTTTGGGGCGCCGGGCCGTTGTGGCGGTGCAGGCAGTGGACGTCGGCCTCCACCTCTACACGGCTGCCGTTTGAGAAGACGCCGGCGATAGGCTCTTCGTCCTCGCTGTCCACCCCGTTGTCAGACAGCGCTCCGGAGAACTGCCTGTGGAAGCTTCCGCCCCCGCGGGCCGGTCTCCGCGCCCCGGCTCGCCCCGGCAGGTTCAGTTGGGACGGAAGCGGCTCGGTCTGAGGCGGCGGATCCTCCGAGGACGCCGTGGATCCCACCTCGCTGCTCATCTCCGAGGTGCTGAACTCGCTGCTCAGCTCGCTCGCCGTTCCCGAGGAGGCCGGCGGCAGCGGCATGCCGCCGTCGGCGCTCGCCAAGTAGGCGTGTGTGCCCGGGCCGGGGCTCGGCGGGGGGGGCGGCGGCTCGCAGAAACAGCAGCAGTCCTCCGTGATGCTGAGCTGGACGACCACGGCGCTGAGGCTGTCGGAGCAGCCGTAGCTCTGAGCCAGGGTGACCAGCTTCTTGGCAGCGGCCAGAGCGTCCGGCACATTCCTGACCGCCTCCACCGCCTCGCCGGGAGACAGCATGTCCCACAAGCCACGGTTGCCCAGGAGGAAGAACTCGTCCTGTGGGGTGAGGGTCACCGTGGAGACGTACGGTCTGGGGGTCACAGACGGGCAAAGGAAGGAGTAACCCATCATTCTGGTGGAGTCCGTTACGCCACTGACCTTGTTATCCTGCAGAAGAGTGGGACAAAGGACATTTTAGGGCTTTTTTCAGACAAATCCTCAAATGTACACATGCTGCAACTAACAATGTTTGTTATCAGCTGATCTATTACAGTAGCCTGACCTCGTCGTACTCAGATTCTAGTCAGAATATGAGTCAGATACTACTCCATTGGGCTGTGATTATGGGGTGTGTTTCAACCGAACCAGGAAAGTAAATGCCTCTGCACTCAATTGGATGGACCTCCAACCAATCAGAGCAACGGAGACGGACGTCACAGAAGCTGCCAGTCAAAGGCAGGCTTCGACAGAGCAAAGGCAGAGGCGGCAGTTTCCGTGTCGTGCCGACGGGTGCGGCATTGTGTATATGTACGTGATCGCAGTTCTCTGTTCCCCTTTTAAAATGAACGCGCTGTCGATATCTTCTATAACAGACGCGATGGCAGCCATCTTTGTTATAAACAAAGTCAACCCAAGCGCTCTTTGGTGACGTGATTGATTACGTTACGTTACGTTATCTGTCCATCATCGTATAAAGCCCGCCCTGACAATTTGATTGGTCCGAACAGCTCTGGTTCGAGCATAGCTGCTCCACAACGGATCAAGTCCAGAGCGAACTTCCCGACCTCAAATGTTGTGGGCGGGGCTAAGTTCGGCTGGCATCCAGGCTATTTATTTTTGACAGGACAGCTTAGACTTGAAAGGGGGGGGGGAACGGCATGCAGCAAAGGGCCGCAGATTGGAACCGAACCCGCAGCTGCTGCATCGAGGACTGAGCCTTTGCGTATGAGTGCGCGCTCTACCAGGTGAGCTACCCAGGTGCCCTTTAACTACTTCTGACATTTCATAGACTAAACTATCAATCAATTAATCTGCTGATTATTTGATTTGTCGATTAATCGTAAAATAAAAAAATGTCCAGAAATAGTGATACTATTGATGAATTGAATCTATTTGTAATCTATTTTAACTATTATTTTAAATCAACTTATTAATTGTCGACAACTTCTCAGTCCCTCCCCCCCTTTCCGCTAAAGCCCAAAACGGTCTCCTAAGCCCCTCCCCCCACAAGAGAGTGAGAGAGAATGAATGTGTGTGCCTGAGCAGTGGTTGACACGCAGTTAGACACCCCCGGCCCTGATTGGTGCATCTGAACAGGGAGCTGTGGATTTTTGCAAATCTCACTACAGGCTGTAGGTGGAGCCTGCTTCATGTAGTTCTACTGGAACATCGGGTCAGTTTCAGCAAATATGACAGAAAGTTAGTTTTATAAGTCTTACCTACTACACCTTTAATCAGCTCTAGTGCACACAAATCACTATCGACAACACGTAAACCATGAGTTGGTCGTCACCTCGGTGATGATGGCGTTGTGCTGCCGGACCCTGCGGTACTCGGGCTCCTCTTTGACGGTGTGAGTTGTGGAGAGTTGCATAGCTTTACCGTCGCGGCACAAAACAGCCTGGCACCTGCCGACGTTGGCAGCCTTCAGGGTGAAGCAGCCGCCGTGCTCGCCGGGAGCAACCGGGTCGTGTCTGATGTGGCATAAAGCTGCTGAGCCGCCCATCCTCTGGCCCGCTGTGCCCAGTTTCCTGCAGGAGAGCAACATATGACCAGCATCCCTACAATGAGCTGTGGAAGTATTCAGGGTAGGGCTGCATGATATAAGGAAAATATGTGATATGCAATAACGTTGTTGAATATCACGATAACGATATTACTTGCGATTAACAGATAGGATATGTTTAAACAGATGTTCTCAGGTCTGCTGCTTTCAGTAGTCTGCTAAAATACAACACATTGCTTGTTGAATTTAAAACAAATGAAAGGAAAGCTTTCCAACATTCTTTTATTGAACAAATTGAAACATTATATTGAATATAAAAAGGCACCACTAAAAAAAAATACATTTTAATGTGCAGTTTTCTACTGATATTTTCTTTCAACTAAACACAAAACATCTGTTTTGTGTCTATGGCGATATGTCGCAGCCTTTCGCGATGTGTATATTACGACAGTTGATATCGTGGTGACGATTAAATGACATACTGTGCAGCCCTAATTCAGGGTTGATGGCTTTACTTCCGTGTGCCGTTCAAGGAATTCTAAAAGCTGTGCGTTTACCTTTGCATGGTGAGGAAAGTGTTGGTCATGTAATCCTCCTGCCTCTGGACCCTCTGAAGCTCTTCTGCTAGCACGTCTCCCATGGTGCACTGCAGCAGGTAAGGCACCTCGACGTTCTTGTCCCCGTCAAA
>NC_135863.1:2384731-2522231 GCF_031162955.1 Sander vitreus
CCTTCCATGCAGTGCTGCCTGGAAGGCGACGTTAGGGGCTTAAAACACCATCGAGCAAAATTCCAAAAAGGTATGAAATGTATCGGTTTACTCTTTTGCACACTTCAGTTCATATGCAGTCCTGTTATTTTACCTGGCAGTGAAGGTCTGCAGCTGGTTGTAGGCGAGGTGCAGCACCCTGAGGTGGCCGTGTCCCGTCAGCAGAGAGACACACTTGTCCGTCAAGCTGTTATTGGTCACGTAGAGCTCCTCCAGGCTGCTGAAGGTGTCGTCTGTTAGGCTGGCTGCAGGGAGGTTCTCCAGCTTATTGGCCGACACGTTTAGGTATCTCAAGCTGCGATGAAATCCCAGCAGAGAATTTAAACTTAGTACTTGAATAAATTACATGACAAAAATAAAAACCGACAGATGGGAAGGGAAGAAGTAGGGATAGATAGATGTGAGGAAAGATTTGAAAAGCACAGGTGGGAAGGACGAAAATACCCACGGAAAGAATGAATAGTGAAAGAAAAGGAAGAAAAAAGAGAAGAAAAAAAAAGAAAGGTTCACCTCTGTGCTTTGATGAACAGGTTGTGTGGGAGCTCGGTCAAATGGTTGTGCTGGAGGTCCAGGACCTCCAGCTGGGACCTCTCCAGCCTCTCAGCCAGCCGACACACTTGGTTCCAGCCTGCCAGCAGTTTTCTCAGGCTTCCACTGGAAAGCAGCCTACGCAACACAAACAACACAGCGAGCTCAGTCTCAGTCTGTCTCTCTCTCTCTCTCTCTCTCTCTGTGCGTACTGTAAACCTGTCAGTGTGAACTCTATTACCCCGATGAGGACACAGAGCAGTATTTTTTGCATCCCTTTGTTATAATGATCCATTTACCCACTAAGGTACAATAAGTTAAATCAACTCTTGAGTCATGGCGGGCTAGAAGGAGAGGACTAAGAAATAGATAAATGCTTGAACTTGAGTTGCAATTACATTTGTGCTTCTTGGAGCCTGTAGTTGGACCACTATCATCGTGGATGTTTGACCCCCCCCCCCCCAAAAAAAAGCAATGCTCAACTTGTCTGTGAAGGCAACAGTACAAGTTTGTAGTTACTGCCAAAGGCTGCACACAGACTGAAAATAGCAGTGGTGTAGGCGTGTTGCTACAGGTAACGATGAGACCTTTTGGAATAATATGTTTATTTAAAGAGTTTTAAGACTTACCAGCAACATTACTATCCAGTGTATCTGTATGAACAGTGTCTGCAGTGTACTATAAACAGCAGCCCTGTCTTTAAAGATTATTTCTTTGGCCATTTCTGCCTTTAAATCACCAGGGCAGCATGAAAGGGGAGAGAGAGGGGGAAGACATGCAGGAAACCTGCCGCAGTGCCTATTGGAACCAGCAACCTCTGCGTCTAGGAATAAACCTCTTTATAATGGCGCACGCTCTACCAACCGAGCTACCCAACCCCCGCAGCGCTGTCTTTTTAAACAATGTTGCACCTTATAACCTTCATTGTTAATTCATTTTTTGGAGTCTCAGAATGACATTATGACATAAGTAAGGGCAATAAAGTTAAATTAAACTGAATTTATGCACTTGTGCATGTTGCACAGGGTTGCTAAATTAAAGGTTAAAAATATTTTTCTCTGACAGATAACACTTTTTTGCCTCAGCATCAGTACTCCCCCTGTACCAACAAGGGCTGCCCCCTCTTGGTAACTAATTGGGCGTTTTGGTCTTAGTTGATTGAAATTTAGGTCGATTATATTATATTATAGATCATTTTCTTTTATGCTGAATGACTTATTTTCAAGAAACATATGAGCACATCTCTGGTAAGCACAAGATTTAAAGTGGTGCTTTTGCATCATTTCTGTGGAGAAACTCAGTTTTACAGATCTGTCAATTAAAGGTGCAGTAGGTAAGACTTATAAAAATAACTTTCTGTCACATTTGCTGAAACTGACCCGATGTTCCAGTAGAACTACATGAAGCTGGTAATTAAAAAATAATAAAAAATCCAGCTCCTCCTGGCACCACCTACAGCCTGTAGTGCGATTTACAAAAATCCACAGCTCCCTGTTCAGATGCACCAATCAGGGCCGGGGGGGGTCTAACTGCATGTCAATCACTGCTCAGGCACACACATTTCATAGCTGCCTCCCCTCCCCCTTCCCTGCGCACGAGCTGCAGATAGGTTTCCTCCCCTTCACCCCTCTTCACACGCGCTCTATCGGGCACAGCTCTCCCTTCTGGGGGGAGGGGCTTAGGAGACCGTTTTGGGCTTTAGACTGAGAAGTTGTCGATGTTCAAATGTTTTGGCTAAGTCCTGGATCTTCACAATCCTACCTACAGCACCTTTAAATAAACTAATCGATTAGTCACTAAAATCCAGAGTGTTCGTCGACTAAGACTTAAGGACAGCCCTAGTACCAACACAGTGAGTGATCTCTTTGAAATCAGAGAGGTGGCTGCATTTTTTGACACATTGCTAATGTCTATCTGAAAGCAGACTAAGAAAGAACTTTAGCCTCAAGAAGGCGTACCCTTTTAGAGCTTGACGTGTCCGACCGCGAACTTTGCGTTTGATGCCTTTAAGAAATCTTTAATTATGTGCTACATTATTTGAGCCATTAAACTATTACATCCAAGCAGCTACCCGCCTTTCCTTCGGCACTTTAGGAACCCTTTCTTCGCAGCTTTTCTTTTTTGCGAAAAACGTGTCGATGCGGCAAGTGTTTGTGTGTTGCTCACTGTATGGGCAGCTCTGTAACAGCGTTATGGTTGATGTCCAACACCTCCAGTTTGCTGCTCTCACACACCCAGGCAGGGACACATCCCAGCGTGTTCCTTTAATAAAACAAAGACAGTCAGCGCCCAGATATAGAACGAGCACAGAAACACAGGAAACACAGGAAATAGGACAGTCAAAGTATTCATAGAGTCTTCATACCAGGACAAATCCAGAACAGTCAGATTCTCTGGCACGGGCTGCACCTCCAGCAGCTTCAGCTCTACAAACACAGCGTGCATAATCCTTCACAAGCTGTATGTACATGTATATATAGCACCAGACATTCTCATATCTGTTTAACATCTATACAGCGCATAATAAATGTTAGTACCGTTGTGTGCAGCGTGCAGGCTCTTGAGGGCGTGGCCACTGACTCTAAGGGTGGAGAGAGTGTTTCGGTCACAGCGGAGGAGCTCCAGCCTGAAGAGAGGCCTGACATCCAGCTCCTGTAACCCAGTGTCCCTCAGGTCCAGCTGGACGATGTGGACCAGCTGCTCCGCGTCTCCCATTGTCACAGTTTGAAGCCGGTTCAGCCTGTACACGATATGATACGATATATTTTATTTACGTGGCACGCCACTAAGTGGCCCATCCCACACGGAATTACAGGACACCAATAGAAAAGTAACTTCATCCACAGCTTCCGGTCCAATGTCCACACACAACATACTTCTACTTTGCACAAAATAAAGAACTAAACATTTCAGTGTTTCCCACACATAGACTAATGTGTGGCGGTGCGCCTCAGTATCAACACCAGCCGCCGCCCATTGCGTTTCGTTAATCTTTTTTTTTTAAACGCTATTTAAAATACGTTCTTTTGCATTTCCTTTCCCTGCTCTCCTCCGTCTCTCTGTCACTTGTGTCACACACACACACACACACACACACACACACACACACACACACACACACACACAGCTCCTCCCACCGTGCGGTGTTTGGTGTTTTTAGCCCCCAACGTCGCCTTCCAGGCAGCGCAGCAAAGGTTATGTCAAAGAAGTTATGTTAGTGTTAAGGTGAGGGTTAGCTGCCTGTAAGGCGACGTTGGAGGCTTAAAACACCATCGAGCCCACCGTGCACACAGCGTCTGTCTCCATAAAGGAGAGAAGACAGCTGGCGAAATTCACTAGTTCACTAAAGGTTGGTATCTATCTCGTGACCTTTACACAATCACACATTCACAATCACCGACCCGACTCTTAGCAAACAAGCGATTGTGCTTTAGAAAGTTAACTAATCACAAGTTTGAGGTAAAATGCAGTAGGAGCTGTGACTATATAGCAGCTGTGAATCAAATAAACGTATAATAAATGTTATGTCATTTTTTACTCTTACACCCCCCCCGCCACAAATTGCTTTCGAATCTGTGGGAAACACTGCATTTCATACATAAAACAAACACATAAAAAAATGATATAACAGAGAGACGGACAGAGAATCATCGATACTAAGCAGTCTTCCTTTTGGACCATGCTTGTTCTAAAAAGTCTGCAAATAAAAATGCGTGTGTCTGTACAACTGAGAACTTGAGAATGTGAACAAAAGGAAAGTGGGTAAAAATCGCTGGTAATTACTTCTCTGTCATTTCATGAATCAATTTAGGGGTGACCCCAAATAGTCGAATATTTGATGCTTCGAAGGCCCTGTTCAGACCAAAGATTGGCGAGGAGAAGAATTGAAACTTGCAGCTACTTGCAAGGCGCCGGTCTGCAACGTTCTGAAAGCTGCCAGTTCGCACCAGTGCGACGAGACAAGACGACTCTTTGTACTTATGCTCTAACTTTTTGACTTTCAGGCTTTTTTGTAGCTGGATGTGTCATCTGTTGCGTCTAAATATGAATGTGGATAACGTTAGTGATCGTGAGATACTTGCTACAGTTGCACTTCTAGTGATGAAAGGGCAAAAACAACGTTTTAATTCTCGGATTCTCGGCTTTGTTCTAGCGCCGCTCGCTCTCTTCAGGCACTCTCTAGCTCGCTCAACCATATACCGTGCTCCCGGGCGCCCGTTGAAGCTTCAGCCAGCCTCCGTCCAAAACATAGAAATAAAATGTATCATGGATCATTTTATTTCTACTGTAACGAAACGAGGATCATGTCATTTTGGCTATACGGGGGTGCTCAATGTCTGATTTTACAAAGAACTACCTGTTTTCTCCCAATAAGTTAATATACAGTAGTATACGGTAGTATAGTAGACTAGTATAGTCCGATTTGAGCCATTGTTGCTTTGGCTGCAAAAAGAGGCTGAATTGAGCATTCATTATTTAATTATGTGATTTCCAAATCCATTGGACAAAAGGACAAAAGAGATTTCAGATGAGCTTTGTTCCTGTGTTGCGTCCAGAAGTACGTGTGGATATGTTTACCTGAGATCTATGTGGCGAGCAGGCAGCCACTGCAGTCTGGCTATATCCAGGACAGGGAGCTGGTTCCCTGCCAGACAGAGTCGCTCCATGCCTCGGAGCTTCTCCAGGATGGGAGGGGCGCAGCTGAAACAGTTGAAGGACAAGCCAAGGTAGGTGAGGCCCTCCAGAGAGCCCAGCTCCGCAGGCAGAGAGCTCAGAAAGTTACCATCCAGGAGAAGAGTCTGCAGGCTGGACACAACGACGAGAGCAGAGGGGGTGAGGGACCTCAAAAAGTGCTTATATACAAGTGCTGTCAATCTGTAGGGATGTTATGATGTAACTCAAGATACGATTCACGATACGATTTTCTCTCTGCATGAACATGCTCATGTTGCATGCAGAGACTGCCACTAG
This sequence comes from Sander vitreus, assembly GCF_031162955.1. Classification (NCBI taxonomy): domain Eukaryota; kingdom Metazoa; phylum Chordata; class Actinopteri; order Perciformes; family Percidae; genus Sander; species Sander vitreus. The sequence continues at coordinate 2,390,270 of NC_135863.1, forward strand.
CCAACAAAAATGCACACTGCCCGTTGTACAACACTCATCATAATATTCATCATCATATGTGCAGTAAGGGTAAGCTGCAGACAAATGACTGAAAAATATTACTTTATTTATAAAAACTGTGCAAAACAACAATGTCTCCTCTTATCAAAAGTGCAACTGAAATTGTATTTTAGCTTAAATAACAAAAATGAAATACATTTGTTTTAAACAAATCCCACCAGAAATTGACCTAATAAATAGAAAACAAATCTCTTCAAATAAATAAACTAAGAACACATAGTGAAGTCGGAACTCAAGCTTCATGTGAAATCAAAAGTAGATGATGCCCTAGGCTGATTAAAAATTGCATCGCGATTCATTTATATCGACGTTTAACCGATTCATGATGCACTGTTACATCCTTAATAATCTGCATGTGTTTTTAAAATATCCATGAAACTCACAATAAAACTCCTCCCATTTAATGAGTGTTTTAACAGGGACATGCAGGGCTTTTTTTGTTGTCGTTGGGCATCTTTTAGCCGCATTGCAGGGTTACCACACCGCACTCGTTTCTCGCACCCGCCCTACTTTGCCTCTGATTGGCCTCATAACATTGGTAGGTGGAACTACGATGATTGGCTAATCCCAGTACATCAGAAACAAATCCCATGTGGACTTTCTAATTTGTTTATTTTTGTAGAAAATAGTCATATGCCGGAGTACATAAATAGTACATAACCACACACAATAACTGCACACAATAACTGCACACTTGACCCTAAATCCCCCTGTAATGCAGGGACAGCACCAGCATGACTCAGCATGCTCTCTGATCACCTGCACCGTCAGGACAGAAGTCTGGTGCACGGCCAGTTGTTCACTTAATACAGAGAGAGATTAATCTGCACTGATCAAATCACAATGACAACAACTCCTGTCATGAGGTTACCGAGGACACATTCTGCTCTCGGGGAAATAGTCGGCAAATTATCATCATCATCATCAACACCGTTATCATGAATAGCTTCAGCCCAGAGGTCGACGTCATTCTTCTTTCAGCACACTTACTTGTGCATGGTTCCTACTTCTGCAGGCAGAGACGAGAGACGGTTTCCAGACAGGTTTAGCTCCGTAAGCGAGGTGATGTCACACAATGCCAGAGGAAAGTCTGACAGAGCGTTATTTGACAGAGTGAGGCTCCTCAGTTTACAAAACCTAGAGAAAGTTAGAGAAAAGGAGGGGAGGGGGGTGATAGCAGGAAGAAAAGGGCAGACAATGAGAGACAAAGATATAAATCTCTCAGGGCTATAATCATCAGACTTCATGAGGGTCTAACAAAAGCAAACATTGTGAAAAACTGTTTTTAATTCTATAGCACCTGTCTCATAAACAAGGAAGATTACGAGAGGAAGCCTGCAAAAAGGTCTCAAGGATACAGCACCAAAACACTCAGTACAGACACTATTTAAAGCTAAATGTTTACACAACTAAAAGATTTCAGTGTGGTTCAGGTGGGAGTGTGTGTGTGTGTGTGTGTGTGTCTTTCCTGGCTTTCCTAGCCTAGCCTAATCCAGCTCACAGAGGGGCCGGGGTGAAAAGGCTGAGCCCGAGCCACATCCTTCCGAGGGAAAGTCACAGGCACGCCACGGGAAGAACACATTCCTCAAAACACCGTCTGGGAAGCGTGTGTTTATGGTGGAACAATAGCAGTGTATATACAGTATATATGCATTCATTTGTCATCAAGTAAATGTCAGACTTCAACGCAATCTTCTCTTGAGTGGTGAATACTGGATCCGAAGAGGATGGCATTGAAACATGACACAAACGTTGCATTGCTTCTTTAGGACAACCAGCTGCTAGATGTTCACATAATTGATTTCTCATCTTGTACTTATCTCGACAACCACGTCTGTGTATATAGTGTTCGGATAACGATGTTAGTCAGGTCACTAGCAACTTCACTTTATCTGAAAACAAATAATATTACACCTCACTAAACATTTGTCCTGTAATAAAGTTATAGTCTGATATAGTGCTATTAAAGTGAAGGAAACATAGCTTTTCAGGATTTTTCATTCAGCTAGAAAGCTGTCAAACAAGTATGAAGCCACAAACATGACTCGGGAAGCTCTGCAATACTTTTTTTTTTTTTAAGTCTTTTAAATCTTTTGCTGCCACAGAGAGAATCAACGTGCCGAAACATGCGGCACTATTTCATCTTTAAAACGACAAGTCTGTTTTGTCTTCTTGTTGACAAATACAGTGAAAAGTCCAGAACCAACAATAAACTGATCCGACAAACAAGTGCCACAAATCCCACATCCTCTGTCCTGCTGCCAGAAATACTCATCACCAAATGTGTATCCACCCGCCACTGAAAGAAATCCCCAGCAAATATGCCATTTAAATCAAAGAAAACGTTCAAGATTCACGTCTTCAGAGCCACAGACGGGGTAGGAAAGACAGAAATGATTGAGAGACGGGCTAACACATTGTAGGTTATGGTCTTTTCACGGGATTTGTTAAAAATAACAAATACATAGTCTATTGCTTTAAATATGACAGAGCACAATGTTTTAAATTATACTTATTTGTAGGTCTGGCTCCTGTTTAATTGTTATTTTGCTCACATGCTCATTATTGTAGCTACCTGTATTTCAGTATGTTGATCGGGCTCTTGTCCAATAGCAGATGACGAATGTGATAAGATAAGATGAACTTTATTGTTCCACAATGTGGAAAATGTTGCTTGGGCCAACCCGCCATGCTGCTGCCATTACCATTACCATTACAAACATACATACAGACATACATACATAGATGTTACTGTTACTTATGTCACAAAAGTGTTAATTTTCTATTTTGACCCGAGAGGACAACAAGTGCATGGTCGGCGGGGGAAGACAACACAAGGGTTAATAGTAGTAGTAGTATAACCAAAGAGTATAACCAAAGAGATCCTCCCAGTCCATCCTGACCTAGACATTCATGTATCTGCTGGTTAAAAGCTTTATTGACGCAGGGACAAATTCATTTTCAAATCTATTTAATCAACCTGGAGGGACTCTGAACCTCCTCCTAGAGGGCAGTAGCTCATACTCAGCATGGAGAACACGGGATGGGTCATCAACCATCCTGTTTGCCTGTTTCAGTGAATAACAACTGCGCAGACCCACAGACATTCTCTTACACCAAAGCTGACGCTGCTACATAAGACTGTGACATCAGCGACCAATTTAACAACAGGTGGCTGGATGTCAACTCTCTCATCACAAGTGTAGCTCCCTTTTAATCATACAAACCACACAGCCGCAGACACACACACGTCATCTGTAATTTGATCTAAGCTGCTTCCTCTTTAGACCATATGGTCATATGCTCCCCAAGACAGAAAAAAACAAAAAAACAAAAACAAAAAAAAAAAAACACTGAGGGAAATTCCACATCCTAAAGAGAGAAGAACAAAAGGGAAAAAAATAGTGCTTTTCATGTGTCGGCTCCTCCTGTTGCCTTGTTCCTGAACACAAAGGATGGTAGCGGTGTGGTGTGTGCAGGAAAGGTGGGGACAGAAACTCACCTGGTCAGTGCTGGAACACCTTTGTGCAGCGACATAAAGTTGTTTTTGAGATTGAGGTGTGTGAGGTCCTGGCTGTAAAAGAGCTGAGCGGGCAGCTCCTCCAGGCTGCAGCACGACAGGTCGACTGAGTTCACCCTCTGGGACGCAATCTGACAAAAGGGGGGGGGGGGGCACAGGACAACATGATGAGCAACTTTTAACCATAAGAGGTAGTAAAGATATGTTAAATCCTCCTCATGATAAATGAACCCTTAAATGTAGTTTAGTGTAGTCAGGGTTTCCCCCAGTGTATTGTAAGCCCGGTGGCCCACCAGGCCTAAGTTGCCCCCCACCCAGACCTAAGCCATTGGCGGGAAAAAAATGTAAATGTATTTCTAAGACGTTAACTACAGTTACAGTGGGGCGGCTCGGTTGGAAACTTAGGCGTAGTCATATTTTCAAATCTCCAGTTAGCTTTTAGCACTGACTTAAAGTTTTAGTGCGTACATTTTTGGTATTAATGAACGTCCGTTACATTCAAGCCGTTGACAAATGAGTTGCTACAAAGCTAATTAAGACTATCAGCTCCACACAACTCTCTCTGGATTTCTCAGTATGGCTATGTTTAGATTGTGTCATCCTGTGGCTTTCCCATGCAAAAGCCCGAGTGAAGATAATGACCTCTTCTGAAGAGTCCATCATGTTTTTTTAATCCTCCGTGTCCTCCTTGGCTACTAGCAACTGCGTGGAGGAGGGGTGGGGGCGTGTGCGCGATCACGGAAGGCTTGTATCATGTGGTCGCGCCGACAGTTTTGCCCCCATTCCTCACGGGGGCGATAGAAACTACGCACAAAATAGCTTTAATGTAGGGCCCTGTGGAGTCTGTCTTAAAGCTTTTTTAAATTCTTAATTTCGCGATTCTGTCCGTTATTTGGTATCACTGAAACTATTTGGCTCTACATTAATGCTGCCATCAGTCTGTCACTGGCCCTAGCCAAGCCCTCATCGGAAAAATGACTAAGTAATACATTATAAAGACCTGTTCTACCTGAAAAAAACAAACATTTGATGTGTTCACACTGCTGCTATATATTTGTTAAGCTTCTATTTATATAATTTTTGAAATCTATTAAATGTGTTACACATTTTCATGTCAGTTTCTAATTCATTCCACAGTTGAACTCCATGCACCGAAACACATCTTTGCCCTTACTTCTGTTCAGCTTTTTGGTTTAGTGAAGAATATGCAACAATAAGAATGGAATAATGAGTGTAACTGTGGACACAAATGCATGCATACAGTATATAGAAGTGAAGTACCTTTGAGGCCGTCCTGTGCCAGCGGAGGTGCTCTGTGTAGGAGTCGTAGCTGATGTAGTAGGTTTGACTCTGAGGACCGGCGGAGCTGAAAGCCAGACAGTGGCTGTGTCTCCGAACTTCTTCCACCTGCAGCACAGAACATATTTCAGTTTCCTTGGATCTTTTATTTTTTTAAATCTTCCTAAATCTTGCCTACTCAACAACTGTGGTTCCAAAAAGTTGCCATCTTTTCCATCTCCGACCCTTTTTTTTCTTTTTCTAAACGTATAGCCAATCTCTTTTGGAAACGGCTGATATTAGAGCTGCAAAGATGAATCGATTAACTGTCAACTATTAAATCAATCGGCAACTATTTTGATGGTTTGAGTCATTTTTTTATGAAAACTTCTGATTCCAGCTGCTTAAATGTGACTATTTCTAGTTTCTTCACTCCTCTTTGAGTTGTGGACAAAACAAGACATTTGATGACGTCAGCTTAGCCTTTGGGAAAACACTGATCGACATTTTTCACCTTTTTCTGACATCTTTTAGACCATACATAAATGAAAAATAACCGTTCGTTGCAGCCCTAGCTGATATAGCACAACTTGTTAATTTTACATTCTGGTATTTGTACAGATTACACAAATGAGATAAAAACGTGTTCATTTAGAGGTGATGGTTCCTCAATTTGTTTATTTATCGTTTGGACAGAGCCAGTCTAGCGGTTTACACCCGTTTCCAATGTTTATGCTATGCTAACGGTTTCATGGCTTCAGCTTCATATTTACTGTACAGAAAAGAGATGAGACATGATAAGTTTGACACTGTACAACTATACATAATATATGCTGTACAAAAATACACTTGCACTAACCTTCATCCTGGACTTTGCATCTGCCTATTGCACATACTATATATTCTTTGCAAATTTTGCACTCAACCCATTCAGCCTCTTTTATTATGCAACAGTTATTTTGTATGTACAGTATATGTTTGTTTTTCTGTATTTATTGTGTATTTCATATTAATTGTTTAATATGTTGGTTTGTTAATGTATGCACCTTTCACCAAGGCAAATTCCACATAAGTGTAACTTATTGTGGCAATAAAACCTTTTCTGATTTTTCTGATTGTGTGGCTGAAGGAGAGGAAGCAAAACCTAGTGCAGCACAAGGCTGGACAGGAGGAGCACACGGGAGCGGCGAACAACCTCTGAGCTCCAGAACTCAAATATTTTGTACCACTGCTCTAAACCACAGAGAGGAGTTCTGTCCCTTTAATACTGATAAACAGGTACCAAGGCAGACTACTACTCAAGCAAGTTAAAGACATTTACACAAAACACTTGAGAAAGTACCTTTCCGCCGATGAGAGGGAGGATGTGCATCTTGCCGGTGTGGGCGTGTTTCACAGATGAGACAATGAGGCAGGTTCCACTCAGCGTGACCTGGCGCTTCGACCAGCGGTTCACCGGCAGCGCCAGCTTCCCTTTCCGCACGTTGAACACCCCAGAAAGCTGCACGCGCTCCGAACCACCCACACTTCGAGGCTTGCCTGGAGAGAGAGAACATGAGATTGCTTATGATAGTTAATACACACTGTTTTTAGGTTTCATAATGGCCTTTTGGAACAATAGAACGTGCTATATATATATATATATATATTTTTTTTTAGCTGCCTTGGATTTTGTGAATCAACTCTCTCACACTGGTTTTCTCTTGCACAAAGTGAAAGCCACAGAGAGCTATGCGGTTATGTAAGTGAATAGTTGTTAATAGCCTGTGGGCTGAGAGTGTGAGCAGTCACTCAGCCGTGACTTGTTACATTAACCCCTTGCTGACACAAAAAGCAGCCACAGTTACAGGGCAAAGCAGGGGATTGGCCAGAAACAGGTGTTAGCTACCTGTATTTCAGTATGTTGATGGGGCTCTTGTCCAATAGCAGATGACGAATGTGATAAGATAAGATAAGATGAACCTTATTGTTCCACAATGTGGAAAATGTTGCTTGGGCCGACCCGCCATGCTGCTCCCATTACCATTACAAACATACATACATGAATATATATAAATATGGGTTTCTTTTCCAACCAAATTACCGAGAAAATAACATGGATTCAGGTTCCAAATATAGTTACTGATCACTACTTTCATTGAATTTATAGCATTTTGAAAAAAAATTAAATGGTTTCTTAACAGTATTCTGACTCAACTTTGACATACACGAGTCTTTGATTATCCATCAACATACATTCCTCTAATATTAGTCAAAAATAATTCATAATTTCAGCTTTTTTTGTCTCAAAAATTAGGTATAATTTAAAAACCCAACGAGGTTTATGGACCATGAACCCTGAAAAATAAGTGTGGTAATAAACATGTGTGGTAATAAGTTGGTGTCCGTGGCATGTATACAGTACTGGTTATTATTAGAGTTATTATTCTTTGATCAGATAGCTCTAGATTTAAACCAGAATCTTGACAACTTTAGACAGTATTCAATTCAGGCAACGTTGCTGTACAGCTTCCTGTGTTTGGACAACATTTAACATTAGAGAATGTATGATTCTTTTGTTAAATGGAAGGATTTGTAGAAATGCATGCTTCCATTCTCCAAAGTAAGGTTTTTGGAAAACGTAACCAAACTCGTGTAAAAATGATCCAATATAATTTCCCAGACCCCAAGGTTCCATACTGTATTTCAATTGCTGCTTTTATCCTATGAACAATCCAAAACCAAAATATATTTAAAGTGGCCATATTATGCTAATTTCAGTTCATAATTGTATTTTGAGATTGTACCAGAATAAGTTTACATGGTTTAATTTTCAAAAAACACCATATTTATGTTGTACTGCACATTGCTGCAGCTCCTCTTTTCACCCTGTGTGTTGAGCTCTCTGTTTTAGCTACAGAGTGAGGCATCTCACTTCTGTTCCATCTTTGTTGGGAGTCGCACATGTGCAGTACCTCGGTAAGGATCACATCAGCTGGCTGTTTGTTTCTACAACTTCAGTCAGTACAAGGCAGGATTATCCGGGAGACTTCTTCTAAACGAGGGCACACTTCAAACTTTGCGTGGAATACCTGCAGAACAGCGCTAGCATGCTACGGTTAGCCACCTCGTCTCGGCTACTGACGTAGAAAGCCGTGGAGATTTTGAACAGCTCACCCGGAGACTGAAGGTAGGTTACATTCAGAAACCGTATCTCACTCAAAACAGCATGGATGGTTTTTTTTTCCAAGTTTGTATGCATGTGGAAGCACCAGAGACACAAAAGAACACCCCAAATCCCAGAAAAAGTTAATATTTCCAGGTTAAGGATCTGCCCGTATGAAAACTTTGAGTTCAGTACGTGACCTCGGTTCTAACAGGAACAGGGAGTCCTGACAGTGAAGATGCCGCTGATGTCAGTAAATATAAATAAAGATATGAAGCCACTGAAATTCAAGACAAACTTTGGCCAACGCCTCAATATGTATTTTCAACACTATTATCAGTCGGTGACATCATATGGTGTCTTTTACCACAAATGCATTAGCAAGCTTATGATTGGACAAATATGACGTAAACTTACTGATGGAGCCGATCAACACGAGTCTCTCAAACACACCCCATTTTAAGCTAAACAATAATGTGTTTTAATGTGTGGAATTTGTATTGTGTGGGTCCACCCTTCCCAGGGCGGCGCGGCCGAGACATAGTGTGTTAATATACACACACTCGTACAAGCCCTTTCCTTCCGTCTATTTCTTTGACTGGGGAACATCCTGTCTCTCATCAAGCAGCCAATAGCCATTTCCTGTTCATGCTACAATTCATCATTTTGGTGCATCTTGTCCCTGCCAAGTCCTGCGCCAAGTGCCTGACAATTTCCTTCCATCTTTCTTATTCGCAGCGGTTACAAGACTGTTTTCCCTTGGTTTGTGGAAGACTTAGGTACAGAAAATGTTAAGTTTTTCAACAAAAAACATTTCCCATACATTTTATGTCCCTTTGTGGTAGTTTTGCGTCTCTTTTTCACATCATTTTGGACCATATCTCGGTCTAAAAAAGCTTCCTTCCTCAAAAAAAAAGTTTTTCAATAATAATAAAAAAAATGCAATTTCCCCATACATTGTGTGTCTCTTTGTGGGTTATTGCATCACTTTTTGGGCATTTTTGTTTTTCTTCGGGGTTGTTTTGAGTCTCTGTGGTCATTTGGCGTTTCTTTGTAGTCACTTTGTGTCTCATTGTGGTAGTTTTGAGTCTCTTTTTTTCCATGTTGTTTTGGACCGTTATCGTCAGTATATCGGTGTCTAAAATGTTGGAAAAGCTAGAGCAGATCATAAATAACACTCAAAAGGCTTAAAGACAAACCTTGCTAAAGAAGTCCACTTCATTTGGCTAAGGTGCTGCCCCAAACGGCTAGGATGCTACACCTAGACCTTATAACGGCAGGGAAAACCCTGGATGTCAGTTTAAACCAGCTGGTGTGGTGCTACTGTGATGTCCACGCCACAAGGACAAAATGAGACGTTTGCCTTCACGGCCTGTGGGTGCTGTGGGAGTTTTGGGCACCAGTATCAGACGCGTTTGTTGGGTGAGTGTTTACCCTTGAAGAGTAAAGCAGTGACCTCTGGGTACTGCAGTTCTGAGCTGAAGAGGAGTCTGCTGCTGCGACAGTCTCAGGGAGATCCGAAACACTGAGGAGGTGAAATCTGAGTTCCACTAAGGTCACTTTTCTCTTACTGTCAGCACAGTGTGTGTGTGTGTGCGTGTGTGTGTGATAGACAGAAAACAGAGAATACTTGCCAGAGAGATTATGCTGAGTCAAAGGCCTGTAGCTCTGAACATCAACATTAACAATACTGTACACACAGAGTACAGGACAGCGTGGAGAGAAATATGAATGTGTGTAATATATTAGTGGAGAGTTCTTATTTCTTCAGACCTATACAACTTTTTTTTTTCCAAGATTGGAAATAAATAAAATCACTTAAGAAGGGGCTGTGAGTTAACTATGCTTCACTTTTTATGTTGGTGACCACTGTTTTACAATTATTTAAATATAACTGTTGTTGCTGTGCAATTAATCAAATTTTTAATTGCGATTTCGGCTCCTAACAATCACAAAAACAATATAGGCCTAATTGAGAAACCATAACGGAGTCTTTGTGTTTCTCTTTTATCTGTATTTTATTAGGCTACTTGTTTTCAAAAGATTGATACTTGATTTTTTTGTCTTTATTATTTAATACTTATAATAATTACTTTATATATATATACACACACACACACACTTTTGTACAATGTCTTGAGTATACCTTTAGGTCAACACCGACGGTATGTGTAGTAATAGTGTGTCTTTTGGTGTGTTTCTTGTTGTATTAAATAGAGCTGCAAAGATGAATCGATGAATCCATTAGTTATCAACTATTTTGATCATCACCTAATCGGTTCGACTCATTTTTTTATGAAAAAGAAAAAAACCTCCGATTCCACATTCTTCAATGTGAATATGTTTCTTCTCTCCTCTGTGACAGTAAACTGAATATCTTTGAGTTGTGGACAAAACAAGACATTTGAGGACGTCATCTTGGGCCTTGGGAAAACACTGATCGACATTTTTCACCATTTTCTGACGAGACCAAACAACTAGCCGATTAATCAAGAAAGATATTCGACAGACATAAACGGCAATGAAAATAATTGTTTAGTTGCAGCCCTAGTATAAAACAAACAGAAAGAACAGGAGAAAAGAAAAGAAAGTGAAGAAAAGAAAAGAAGTGTTTTTTAAAGATGACTTGAGTGGAACACTGAAAACACTTTCAAACAGGATTAGGAATGTGACTGAAATGAATTTAGAATATGTTAATTTTAGAAATAATGATTTTTTTTTTTGTTTCTTCCTCCAACATCACACCACCGCTCTTATCTCTACCATCTTTGCTGAGGGTGTCAAAAACAAGGTCAAAAACAATATCCAGTTGTGCTAATCCCAGAAGGGATCATGGCTGTTTTCCCATCCTCTTAGCCTGCTTGTCAGCAAAACAGGATCGCTATCAATAACAACAACATCAACAACAGAAGAAGAAGAAGAGAAGCAGAATCCATAATGCCTCCTGATTGGTGACTGGCGTGCCCAAAGAGCACACCTGTTACCTCCAGATGTGTCTGCCTGCAGACCTACACAGAGGGCTTGGGTGGGTTTACAGGCTAAACACTGGGTATTGTCCCACCGGGACAATTGAATACACTTGTTTAACAGTCCGACTGACCAAATACAATGACAGCGCCCACGGTACACTGAGAATGGATGAACAATGAATGAGCAGAGACAAGTCGAGCACAACTAAAGTGACATGTTGTGACAAGCGGCTAGCGGCTAAGTGTAATTGGAAAAGAGCATAAAAAAAAGAGTATTAATCTGGATGTCCTGGTTGTCTCATAAACATACAGTTAGGGCTGCAACTAACGATTACTTTCAATGTCGATGAATCTAGCGATTATTTTCACGATTCATTGATTCGTTGTTTGGTCTATAAAAATGTCAGTCCACAACTCAAAGATATTCAGTTTACTGTCACAGAGGAGTAAAGAAACTAGAAAATATTCACATTTTTATTATAAAAAAAATAAAATAAAAAAAGACTCAAATCGATTAATAGATTTGATATCAAATAGTTGGCGATTAATTTAATAGTTGACAACTAATCGATTTATCTTTGCAGCTCCAATACAGTACATGCTTTTCAGATCTTTCTTTATGAATACGTCATCATCCACCTGTAAAAAATGTTTTGTGGAATTTCGATTTTTAGACTAACCTAGACAAAGTACTACTCACCAAAGTAGAAGCGTATCAGGCAGCCAATTTCTGGATTCATCCCCTCCCCCTGCACCCTCCATGGATCTTCAAACCCCAGATGAGTGAGGTACTCATTTAATATCTGAAGAGGCCTCTCATCATCTCCCAGCCGCCTCACGGCTCCACCGTGCAGCTGGAGGAAGAGAGCCGGGGTCGGGCTGGTATTGATGGGCTCCGGCCATCCTCTGCTCCCCCCTGGGATCTCCGGGTCAGGCTGGACAGATGCTTGGCTGGACAGGGGCCGAGTCTGAGAGCTGCTGGGGCATTTAGATGGAGGTTTGATTAATTTGGGGGCATTTACATGATCACCAGCTCCAGCTTCGATGTCATCTAGTGTGGTTGTCACTTGGCTCGAAGCACTGCAGCGGTCTGTGGTGGGCATGTCTGCAGCAGATGTGTCGGTTGAATGTGTTGGAGAAGAGGTGAGGTCTACTTCATCTGAGGAGCTCTCAAACGGGTCAGGCCCCTCTGTGGCGCTGTCACAGGTTGGGCTCAACACTGAGGAGTCTGTACCCGGACCCAGCCCATCGCTGAGCGAGTCCCGGAGCTCTGTGCTTCTGGGCCCGCCTGGGCTCAAGTCCTCACAGGTGCTGCTCTCCATATCCGAACCAGAGTAGACTCCATAACAGTCTGACACACTTAGGCTCAAATCCATCACAATGTCATTCAGATAAACCTCAGATGAAGAGTTCCTCGCTGTTTTATCATCAAACAAGTTAGAGGACAGTTTAGTGTCGGGGTAATACTGTTTTGTGTGTTCATTTTCATCTGCTTTGGGGTTTTTGACATCCACGCTGTCACTGAGACTTTTGATTTCATCAGTGTGCCCATTACTATCTTTACAATGATCATTTAAGTCAACTAAAGCAGCAGTTTTGCAGTTAATTCTCAACACAGCCCCAGCTTTGCTCCCATCCAGCTTACTGGCTACGTCTGCAGCAGTGGTGTCCACTGTACAGAGCACCGGTCGCGGGTAGGAGGGCGTGAGCCAGTCGTGGACGTGAATGCAGCCCCGCCGGAGGTCCGATCTCACCCATGTCTTATCCGAGGCCTGGAGCTGCTTTGACTGCTTCTGCCGAAGAAAAGTCCTCCTATCCAAGCTGAGGGTGCTCAGCGGCGAGGCTAAGGGGGCGGGACTGGCCGCCTCAGCAGAGGACACGCCGCCGGGCGAGCTGCTGGTCGGCGGAGCCCCCAGCGACAGATTCCTCTTGTGTCTCTGCCGTCTCCTGCTCAGCAAAGAGTTGACAGAAGTGGTGCTGTTGACTGATGTCAGGCTGTAAATGTTGGCTGTTTTTACGGCGGGGATGTTCATATTTTTGGCTGCACCACCGATAGCGTTGGCAACTTGGTTTTGATAGATCCCGTTCCTTATCGCAATTTGGAGAAGGGAGGTGGCTGCAAGTCCCTTCCCGAAGAGTTTCGCCTCTGCGCCCCCACCGTCATCCTCCCCGATTGAGGGTCTCTTTCCCGCAGCCAGCGGCGTTAATCCACTTGGTTTCACGGGATTACTGTCTCCGCTAGAGTCAAGTATCCCCTGTGGTGTTAACGAAGTTGAAAGCGCCCCAGACTTGTTTTCCTTCACACTTTCCATCCTGTTAGCTAGCAACGGCGGCGCCAGTTAGTTAGCAGGAACAGCCTCTCAGCCCTCCGTTAGCTCACAGTTGTTAGCTTGCTCTAGTTACTGGCTAGTTTATGCCTGGCAAATGTGTGTAGGCTACGGCTCCACGTTTAGCTTAGCATGCTAAAGTACTGCGCGGTTCGTCTAAAGAGTTGCTCCGCTACATCATCCCATTTCGTAACACGCCGGGAGCTAACCGGGAGCTAACCGGCTGGTCGAGATGAGAAAACGCATATTCTAGTTGGTCGCCATGGAAGCTAGCGCGAGAAGGCGCGACTGCAACTGTACAGACAGATGAGACTGTCAGCAGTACACGGTGGGCAGGGCGGGGTCTCATTGGATATGAATTATGACACCTTCAGGTGCTCCCGAAAGCTCGGAATTTGTAAAACACTGTACAGACGATCCGACTGGACAACGTAGTTAAAACAACGGGGGAAGGGCGGATTCCCCCATGTTTATTATGTGGTTTAGAGAGCAAGAAACCGAGGGGTAAAGTGTGAGTAGTGGTGGAGGAAGTACTGAGATCCTTTAAAAGTACTAATACCACCACACTGTAAAAATACTCTGTTACAAGTTACTCTATGTAAGAATATTAAACATGGTAAAAGTAAAAGCAACCTACTCAATGTAGAAACATCAAACATGTCAACTGTCTGTACTATTATAAATTATTGTATTAGATTATTATTACTCACGCATTAATGTAAAACACGTAACTTGTGAACCCGTAAACACCTTTATGATTTTTTTCCTCATAAAGCACATGGAAGCGCGATAAATATTTTTTAACTACAGAAGCCATGAAGTACGAGCATGAATGAGCCTCTGAAGGCAACATAAAGTGCAGTTTACTTGGTTATTTAGCTCAAACAAAACGGTCACATTTTAACAGTAGGCTATGCCTGTAAACTAAGAATGTGTTTTATGCTTTGATAATAATTTATCCTGTACATTTATGAAATTAAACTAAACCGACAATTCACTCCATAGTTTATTTCTTGGAAAGGAACACGGAAGAGTTGTAACTCGTCTTCCGGCGCCACCTAGTGGGATAAAGGCCGTATCATCATTCCTGAAGTGAGATTTAGGAATCACTTACTATTTTAGTCTTTACAAGTCAGTGGTGGAAGAAGTATTCAGATCCTTTACCAAAGTAAAAATACAAAAAAATATACAAGTTAAAGTCCTGCATTTAAATGTACATTAAGTAAAAGTAAAGTATCAAAAGTAAAAGTATTCATTATGCAGCAGAATAACCCAGTGTTACATTATATATTCATTATTTATCATTGTGGCTGTATGAGGGTAAACAGCACTTTTTGTTGTAGTGAGTCACCATGAAGCTAATTTAAACTTTATCTGGTAGTTTAATCCATAACAACGCCTCATATTTTACCTTTTGTAGGATGCATAAAATCTTAATCCACATTAAAAAAAAATACCCCATTTCCCATGCAGTGAGGTAGAAGTATAAAGTAGCAGATAATGGACATACTCAAAGTACAATTACATCAAATTTGTACTTGAGTACAAGTACAGTAGCCTTTTTACAGTAGAATTTTTTTCTAATCTTTATTGTACAATAGTAATACAAACAATTAAGGCACAATGTGTGTTTGTACATTTGTCAAAAACGTGTTTACAGCTTTGAGGTTGAGACAATATATACGACAAAACATAACAAATAAAGAAAATAAGATACTAGGGGTCTTTTTAGTCCAGTAGGGAATGTAAGTCCAACAAATAAAAGAGTCTCTTGGTGTTTTCCTTTGTCATGTATTGTAGAAATGTAGCAAAAAGCTTAAGCTCATTCTTCCAACCGTTGATGTGGGGTTTGACCTTTAAATACTTGCACCTATGAATAAAATGTATACAATGCTCAATCAAGTTATTTATCAAAACTTCTAGATTCTTATCCTTTAAAAATATTCCAGCTTTAATTGACATTTCGTTTAACGGGTGTAGCATTGAAAAGACAGCCACAAGTCATTAATCGGTTCACACTGAAAGAAAATATGTTCAACTGTCTCAGTATCGCTCTCACAGAAAACACAGGAGTTACTTTCCCAATTAAATTTCACATGTAAGAAGTGATTCGATGGATAAATATTTAATATTTTAAAGTGCCCATATTATGAAAAAAATCACTTTTTCTGGGATTTGGGGTATTATTTTGTGTCTCTGGTGCTTCCACACGCATACAAACTTTGAAAAAAAACCATCCATGCTGTTTTGAGTGAGATACGGTTTCTGAACGTGTCCTGCCTTCAGTCTCCGGGCGAGCTGTTCAAAATCTGCAGGGCTTTCTATGTAACTAGCCGAAACGAGGGGGCTAGGGGGCTAACCGTTAGCATGCTAGCGCTAGCATGCTAGCTCGTTCTCAATGGCAAAACATTGCTACAACACACAAGAATACACCCTAATCTACAAAATAAATTGTATAGAACTACTTACATGTCACTGTTCTGCAGGTATTCCACGCAAAGTTGGAAGTGTGCCCTCGTTTAGAAGAAGTCTCCCAGCTAATCCTGCCTTGTACTGACTGAAGTTGCAGAAACAAACAGCTAGCTAGCTCATGTAATCCTTAGCTAGCTACTGCGCATGTGCGACTGACAACAAAGATGTTACAGAAGTTGAGAGGTCTCACTCTGTAGCTAAAACAGAGACCTGAACACAGGGTGAAAAGAGGAGCTGCAGCAATGTGCAGTACAACAAAAAATATGGTGTTTTTTGAAAATTAAACCATGTAAACCTATTCTGATACAATCTCAAATTACAATTATGAACCTGAAAATGAGCATAATATGGCCACTTTAAATGTCACTTCTTTGGCTTTTGGTGGGAGAGGGTAACGATCCTTAAACGATAAGGATCGTTTCCTAATCTTTTGTGCCTCTTCACCACTATAGTCTCGGAGAATATATTTTCTTTTCAGTTGAAAGGGATAATATTTTATACATAGTACATTCCTTACAAACTTATTAGTGAACTATTTACTGTTCAAACTGACACCTTCAACACAAAGAGGCCTCATCTCTGACATAACATTTGCATGAACCAAAAGTTGTTGAGTCATTGTTTTAAAGGGAATTGGAATGGCTTTAATCACTTTAGTGTATTCTCTAAACCAACAATCAAGACTAAATTTGTCACAGAATTCTGTATAGCTTAAAAATTCACCAGATCCATCCATTAATTGAGACACAGTCCAAACTCCTTTTTCCATCCAAGTGCTTAAAAACAATGACTTCCTATTGGATAAGATGTACCTGTTGTTCCATAGGGGTGTATTCTGAGGTGTAAAATTGTGTTTATAAATCAAATTCCAATAGAGGAGAACTTGCTGGTGAAAATCTGATAACTCCGTTGGCAGTTTACATAGATCATAGTCACATCGCAATAAAAAATCAATACCTCCCAACTTTTTGAAAATTGCGTATGGTAGAATTCCGTATGGTAAACCAAAAAGAACTTTTGTGTGAAATAAATGAATTCAGCCATTTTAATTTAAGAACACCGTTCATAACCAAAAAATCAATAGCATTTAGTCCACACTCTTAAACACATCCGCTTTCCTGATATAATGACATTTTTTTATCCAGATAAAGTTAAAATTTATTTTGTTAATAAGTTGAGCCATTTTGTCTGAAACCTCCAATGAAAATGTAGGATATATAACTCTTGAGAGGCTTTCCATTTTAGATAAAAGGACAGTTCCAAATATGGTTATGTCCCTCTGTAACCATGAATTTAGAATGGCTTTACATTTCTCTACTCTTTTACAAACATTTTCTCTCTCTCTTAATTCTTTGTTCCTGCCTATATGAGTGAATGTGCTTATTACATTCCACCTCTGCTAGTTATCACAATAATATAATAAATCATTCATATGAGGCTGAGGGAATTGCTCTTCTTTAACAGTTGACGGTCTATAAAATGAAATGGGAATTTTTTGTGTCGTTGACATTAAAAAGTTAGTCAAACCTTTGTGTTCCTAGGCTTCCCTGGAGCGCAGATAAAGTGGAGGTCAAACAGTTTAATCAGTTCCTGTATGTGCTAATGAGTGTTTCTCAGAGCGAGAGGTATCAGTATGTTACAACCGTCTCAGTCTTTGTCACATGTACATGCTCGCCAGAGAGGACTGCTGTCACATTGCAAGTCCAACAGAGGGCAAAGTGCAAGCTACACTGTGACTGTATAGTTTATCATGATCTCTCTCTCTCTTGCTCTCTTTCTCTTCCTCCCTCCCCCTGTCAAGTCTCCACCTCGATTTCTATATACCAGTCAGACTTTCACTCATCAGGCTTCATAATGCTGTGATTTTCGTGTTTATTGCAACATCAGCAAAGGTAAGACCCATTTCCTCTTGCCTAAAATGTTTAATTCATTGAGTTGATTTACTACAGTAAATACAGTGAACTACAGTAATGTCAATCTACACCCATGAGGCTTCTCCCTTTTTCAGCATGGCCGGTTCAACTTTCATTCACGTGGTACATGTTGTTTGTCTTTCATTGAATGTTATATGTCCACCGATGCTACTCCAAATGTCATTATAGGCCACCACTTTCAGAAAACAAAGGACCATGTGATGGATGGTAAATCTCAGGGGGATTCATAGTTAGAAGTGCCTCCCTGCAGATGCACTGAGAGGGGGGGGGGATTAGCCTACTGACACATTAAGACACTGAGCCCCAGCAGACATGTTTCCACTGGGATTCAGTCCATTATTAGAGGTCATTAAGTCTTAAAAGCCTACTTTTCTAAGGACAAGTGAAAAACCCTGCTTGTGGGGGGTGTCATGATTACACTTATTACCAATGCAAATGAACTTCCTACAGTGACATGAATATGATACTATTGAGATGGAGCCCTAATTGATTGAGATATCCTTGGAACAAGTGGAATAACATGAAATGAGCTCACCCTGCTGGCGGGTTTATTTTAATATTAGGAAATAAGTTTGTATAACTCTTTCTCCCTGTGAGGATCACATGGACTAAAGGGAGATTAGTTTACTGCTCTAATAAAAAAGCCTTCAGGAAAAGAGAGAAAAAAAACAGAGTGGAAGAGGATCTAAATGGCGAAAACGCTGGAGGATGACAATGGCTGGTCACGGTGAGGGGTTGCTGTCAATTTCAGTTCTGGTATTTTGCGTTATCACTTTCAATTTCAAAGAATCTGTCAGTTGAATTAAAACTGATGGCTCTATTCCTGCTGCGTTTAGGAAGGCAGATGATGCCAAAAGGAAAGAAAAGACAGAAACAAAGATGGCTAATCCATTTCAGAATGCTTTCCTTTAAAATGGGAAATAGAGACTATAATTAGATGTGGCGAGTTTAAGCTCAAGGACTTAGCTAAGCAGCTCTCCCTATAGCAACGTGTGTTTGTGTGTGTGTGTGTGTGTGTGTGTGTGTGTGTGTGTGTGGTTAAATCACTCACTTCCGTTTGTTTTGGTTCCTCAGGCGGAGCGCTGACAAATTTAGATTGCAGTAAGTCTAAAAAATTTTAAAAAACAGAGCAGAAATACATAATTGGAGAGTAGTCACTCATTAAGATTGTTTGCCCAGCCCTGTCAACTGTTTCAGCAAGGACACATCATACACTCTCAGAAACAACACAAGTACAGGAGGAGTGCATGTTTGTATTGGAAAGTACATTTTTCACACATGGCCTGGGGCCCAGATGTGTACCATGTGAACACACATAGAGGTGGTAGTTACTTATGGTTCATGGGACACATTTTGCTTCTGGCTTGGGCCCATTGAACTCGGGTGGGAAGCTGGTGAGGGACCAAAGCTTTGTCATAGCACTAGTGAGTCCTGATTGGTCTCTTTATTTCACTTGCTTTTACTCCTAAAACTGAAAGAAAAAGGAGAAAATGAAAAGACAAGAACATTTATTCAGTAAACTGTTGTTTGTAGGTACATTTTGGTGACTTACATGTAAGGCAGTGGTTCCCCACCTTTTTGATCTGGGGTACCCCCACAGCCCTGTCAGATGAACTCACATACCCCTTCATCAATTCCCAATTTATGTTGAAACATACTATTCATCATATAAAAGTGAATATTGTTTTTTCTTTTTAAGTTTATGTTTTTGGCAATTTAGGCCTTTATTTGATAGAACAGCTTAGACATGACAGAGTAAAGAGAGGGGGAAAGACATGCAGCAAAGGGCCACAGGACAGAATTGAACATGCGGCCGCTGCATCGAGGACTAAGCCTGTGCACATGGGGCGCACACTCTTCCAGCTGAGCTATTCAGGCGAGCTATTCAGGGGCCTCAAAGTGGATGTTGTTAAGATTTTTCATACTTGAACTGTTGATATTTAGGCTACATTTACATTGCAATGTTTTGGTTTAAAAACATCTATTGCTACGTTTCCACCTCGCATTCACACTGCTCCGGCGTTTCAGAGCCGCTAAACCAGAGACATTTGAAAACTTTTGACCCCGTTTTGGTTTAAAATCTCCAGGGTTGCGTTGCAGTCTCAACGGCCGCAAACGGAGACCTTTTCATTGCACAAATTATACTACAGTATTTGGTTCACTGTATACTGTATTAGCACCCAAAATAAGCCAACAACACAATTCATCTGCTCACATTAAAGGATAATAACCAGGGCTGTAGTACTCGAGTCCGGTCTTGGACTCAAGTCCGGACCTGAGGCAGTTTTTCCATGGTCTCGAACTTGTCTCGGACTCGCTGGTATTTGGACTTGGACTTGTCTCGGTCTCTGCCACTGAGCTTGCCAAATATGGCTTTTGGTCTCGACCGAGTCCAGGTGTCTTTATTATGTTTATAAGAATATTGGAGGGAAAGTGAATGGCTATACTTATATATCATGGGTGTTGTGACACTGTTTTGCTTTTAGATCAACAAATAATAACCCAAAATGATTGTCTTGATACTGTCATGCATAAGACTTTTTTTTCTGTCCTGGACTCGGTCTTGACTCAGACTCAAACCTTTTTGGACTCGGTCTTGTCTTGGACTCGAACCTCTTTGGACTCGTTCTTGACTTGGTCTCAACTAGTCCTGGTCTTGGACTTGTCTTGGACTCGACAAAGGTGGTCTTGACTACAGCCCTGATAATAACTAAGAAAATGAGGTGACAGGATTGAACCTGAGTGTGTTTTCATTCTGGCTGCAGTGGTTCCCAGCAGGTTATTCTTGTACGTTGCAGTGGTGAAAATGGTTGTATCACTGTTTACTCTGCTGTGGTCACATGGTCAGGGTGAAGGCGAGGTTAACCACAGCTCTTTGTACGCTCGTCTGTTGATCTCACTCCCAATAGACAAGCACTAACACGCATGTAATTTCCCTGCTCCGTATATGCTAACACAGAGCCCAGATACCACAGAAGTATCCCGTCCATAGTTTACAGAAGAATGTGCCAGGATGTCACATTCTTTAGGTCTTCAGGACTTGGAGTCTATAAGGTCAAAATAACAGTAAAGATACTCTAAATGTGTCATTTCAAAATCACATTGTATTTTTACATGGGATTTCTAAGAACAGGCTTCAGATATTATCTTCTAATACTGACAACTCAAGTTTGAAAAAAAAGACAGTTACTCTTACTTTGTTTTAATGTACAAAAACAACAGTATTGGGAGTTATGAGTTAAGATCTCATTCTCACCACTCACTCAAGTATGTACAATAAATGTACAACTGCATGCAGCAGCTAGTTAGCTTAGCACAAAGACTAAAAGCAGGTAGAAACAGCTAGCCTGGCTCTATCCAAAGGTAACCAAAATCTGCCTAAAAGTACCTCTAAAGCTCACAAATGAACATGATATCTGTTTTGTTTAATCCACATAAAAACCACAAAAACCTATTCCTTTAAGATTTGGTCTAATTGCTGTCACCTCTAACTCAATAACTTTGTGTTAGTAATAATAACATTCATTCTAGCTGCTAGCTTGTAGTAAAGTTCAGCTTTTACAAACAAGATAAAAACAGATTTTAATGAATCAGTGTCATTAAGACGGCCTTTGATAAAATTATAAATGTTGAGGTCTTAAAATCTCTATTTGAGCACGATTTCACAATCTTTCCAGCTCCTTTAACCTACTCTATATCCATGACGATCCACTTCCAGGATTGCTCTCGTTCTGCCCGAAATTCCGCCGGATATCACTCTTTTTGGATATCACTCTTTTCGGCAGATGTCCGTTTTTGGATGTCCGTCACCTTCCACTTTCTTCGTGTTGGCGTTCTAAAATTTCTGAGGACTATGGTTAACTGCTCCTCAGATCTCTGCAGGGTAAATCCAGACAGCTAGCTAGACTATCTGTCCAATCTGAGTTTTCTGTTGCACGGCTAAGACAACCTTTGAACGTTCACATGTTCCACCAAAACAAGTTCTTTCCAGAGGCTATTTTGCAGAGGCACCGTTGCTCCATCCGTCACTTAGATTCACCCATGACGATTGTGATTAGTTTATAGAAATTCCAATAAACCACAGCACGTTTTTCTCCCATCCCGGATTGCTGTGTGGACTAGCCAGACCCTCCTCCGCAGCGCTGTGGAAGAAGGTCTGGCAATGCGAGACTACCTTTAACCATAATCCCAAAATGATGACCTAATCATGAGGCAGCATGGTAAAGAGGCAGAACTTAGTTCCTAGTTGGAACTTTATAGAAGCGAATTAGAGAATTGTTTTGGAGATAGAGCTTTTTTTTATTATAGGACCACCAATGCAGTTCAAAATAAAGCCAGACAAAACGTGACAGTCATGTGAATAACTCAAGTCAGATAGGATCTTATCATTCTGAGGTGATGATTTTCTGGCCTGGTCAGAATCTGTGCTTTAGTTTAGGGTGTTTGTGCTGATGAGTAATGAGGGTAACACTCTGGTGTTTAGGCAGCATCATCCTTCTGTGACCTCTCCTTTGGTCATAAGCTCAGTGAAAGTTTCCAATGACTCAGCTTTTGGTTCCGTTCCTCATTTTGTTTGGCCTTGGCCCCACTTAGCATCACATCCTGTAAAAGGATTTGAGGTTTAATAAGGCTGACCGGATTTGAACTTGCATATCTGTGTGGGTCAAAGATATTTGCCTGCTTCACTTGGAGTACCAGCTGATACAGCACACACAGATAAATGCTCTGCAAACATTTGCTGACCTGGAGTGAAAAATTCTTACTTCCCTCAAATTTCCAAGACTTTTCATTCTCACACACCCTGCATTTCACTTCCTGTAGGGCGTCCATGTGATCGAGATCAGTCATGGAGGAACCGCAGCGAATCGATTTGACCTACATCACGGAACGCATCATCACCATTTTCTGCCCTCCTGAATGTCCAGAAGAGATCTACGTGCAGAACCTGGAGGAGATTATTCACATGCTGCAGTCCAAGCATGGACACCACTACATGGTGAGATGGAAAAAAAGTGCTCAGAGTGTAGCACTGTTACAGTTAAAGTCCTGCATTTAAAACGTTATTTGAGTGAAAGCATTAGCATTCAATTTAATTTTCTCAGGACAATTTACAGATAGAGGGGGTCTAGACCACACTATAATTTACAAAGACCCAACAATTCCCTCCAAGATCAAGCTTTTGGTGCAACAGTGGCAAAGTAAAACTTCCTTTTAACAGACAGAAACCTCAGACTGAACCTGGCTCCTGGTGAGCAGTTGTGTCATTGAAATCTAGCCTACTAACAGTACCAAAATAAAAGTACTCATTATTCAGAATGGCCCAATTCAGAATAATGCCTTTTATATTATTGGATTACAGTTATTGATTCATCAATGCACTGTATGTATCACTTTGGTATTGTTGCTGGTAAAGGTGGGACTAATTTTTTACTTTATATTCTTCTGAATCGAATCCTGTGTAGTGGTTGAAGTAGCATAAAATGGAAGTACTCAAGTTAAGTTCAAGTACCTCAATAAAGTACAATGAATAATCTTTTTTTTTTTTTTTTACATTTGTCCTCAGATTCTTAAATGGCACATTCCTCTAGTCATATTGGCTTTCTCTCATTTCAAACAACTTGTGGTTACTTTGTCAAGTCAAATTTAATTATACCAGCCCCAATTCACATATTTGTCTTGCTTTACAATTTGTACAGCATGCTGTATGACACTCTATCATTAGATCCTGGATAAGGAGACATTTATTTTGAAAATTATGCATGATATGTTTTAAAATCGCCCTAAATTTTAAATGTTTGGGCCTTTAATATAAAAAAAGTAAGTTAGTTGGTTTTACTCTCTAGTTTAAAGGTACAATATGTAACTTTTCTGCATTAAAATATCTAAAAACGACCATACCTGTTATATATATTTTTTTGAGTTGTGTACTTACACTATCCCAGATGTTTCCACCAAATGGCAAACCCAGAGAAATCTGTTATTTTATTTTCAGACACGTCACGTTTCATTTAGTCCCCCGTCAGTGGCGTCATATAACCTTTCACCATCTAGTTACTCGTAACTTCCGTCAAAACATGGCACCCAGATGCTACGTTTGAGAGTAATTGTAAATTATACAATGTCACAGAACAAAATACTGGTAACACTGCTTTTTCTGCCAAAATGCATCATTTTGTGATTAATTACATGCCACGTTGCAACACAGTAATACAGCAGAAACCTTATTTATTGATACATATCAATATTAATCCAGTTTAATGTTACTACAATGTATGTGCTGTTTGACAAGTAGCTAACGTTAATGCTAGCTAATGCTTGGTGGATAACATTATAGGGTTACAACATCGTTCATCACGCTCATAAAGTTATTAGTAGTATGATTGTTTTGACCATGGATAAAAGCAGCGCCGGGCTAACCCACGAATAAGTTAACTAGTAACGTTAACGTTAGCTGTATAGATAGACGATTAATCTAATGCTAATTTAGCCAGCTAGCACACCCCGCTCTGCCTGCCTCACTCCCCCGGCACAAAGAGACTTCATTCGGGATGATAGCTGACAACACAGCCGGGACATGTAGCAATAGCTAGTTACCGTTAGCCCCAGCCGGTGCCGGGTGCTAACGGCGCTAACGGCAGTTTAATGAAGTGTCGGGAAACAGAGAATAGCAGACCCAGGCATCCTAGTCACAACATTGGCCATCCATAATTAGGGCTTTGACTCCGAACTTCATTATTCGAATATAATTCGAATATTTAAAAAAACAATGATATTTGAACGAATATTAGGCAGCCCTTAATATTTGAATTTCGAACCTGAAACAAAACCTTGTTTTAAATTCAGATTCCGAGGCTTTTTCGCGCATTTCAAAATGTAACTACACGTCGCGGCGCCGCATGTCGCTCCGCCGCGGCTTGGTAGCGTATTTCCCCCGACTCATTTCCTGGTTCTCTTTCTACATAGACAACGTAAAATCAAGGAGAGGGTTAACTTTTCCCGCTCCAGATTTCCCACCGTGGTCAGAAAACACAGGGGAGACGATTTGTTTCTCTCACTATGTCTCTAGAGTCGCTACTAGCTCTGAAGCTACCGGTAATCACCATCACTCTCTCACAACACACACTCCCCCCACACCCACACACACACACACACACACACACACACACACACACACACACACACACACACACACACACACACACACACACACGCCGGCTCGATGCACACACCTTTTCATTAAAAAAAAAAAAACAGTTGCGGCAATGTGTTTTTCTTCTGAAAACAATACAATAATTGCCTGCCTATTGACATTGACCGATACACTGCCCTCTGGTGGACAGAACATATACAACTTATACCAATATAGGTCTTACTGAAGGAATTTAATGGTCAAAATATTATTAATAAATATTTGAATATATTCGAATATTAATATTAATAAACAAACAAACTTCGAATATGATTTTGGGGCAAAAGTCAAAGCCCTATCCATAATGTTAGCTACCGGTGTTTGTACCGTAAATCTCTTCCCTGCCGAATTCCCCCCCCTTCGCGTTTAGCTGTCTTTACAGTTAGCTAGCTAGGTAAATTAACCCGACAACAAGTGGGTTAAGCACCAAAACGAATAGTTAAGATAACAGAAAAGTGAAGGGGGAGATCTGGCAGCTGAGACATGTTCTCAAGCTGCTGACAACAGCAATCGAACATGCTCGCCATCGCAGAGATTTCCCCTGCAATCCCCACCCACACCCGTCTCTCTGCCTCGTTGAGTAGCTAGCTAGCGTTACAACAAACCCCGTCCGTCCGGTAAAATCCAAAAGGTGACATTGGTATGTGAAATATACTGTGATAGTCTGGTAAAACCTGCTAACGTTAACACGTCACTAATGTTAGCTTGCTGGCTCACTAGCTAGCTAACTGGTCAGCTAGCTACCAATACAGATTGAATCAAGAAAATGTAATTATGTTGGGGAAACTGCAGCCATTTTATTAGCATGACATGAATAAACGTTACTAAACGTAACGTGAAAGATAAAGATGCATTTTAATCAACAATAGTGTTTAGCAATAAAAACTCCCATAATTCCACGCAACTTCCCAACGTCATCAAACGTCTGTGTTTACCATCTATTGTTTTGGTTGAGAGACACCTAGCGGCAGAAAGTTACATATTGTACGTTTAAGTGACAGTTTGTATGGTTAGGTTTTGAAGTATGAAAAAACAATTTGTATTTGTTTTTAATGCAGTGTTTCCCCATGTTGCCATAAAATACAAAAGTACACAGCTACAAGTGTGCCATGAGGCCTGATTTAAGAAATCCTCAAGGATGTACAGTATAAAGGTTTTTTGTTTTTGCTTTGACTGAATTTAAACATCATTAGAGATATTAGTTATTTCATCAGCTCTATGGTGTAAAACAATGTCTTTTGAAATACTTTCATTAAAAACTTTTAGTGTGAGATGAGAAATTTTGTTTTACTTAGATCACAACCTCTTAAAATGTAAATAAGTAAACAAGTTCCAGCTCCATACCCACTATCCTTTCAGTGCCATTTTCATTTTATTTTTATTTTCATTTAGATGTGATGATATGGTAGCCTGGAAATCCAGACTCAAATCCGAAAGATTAAGGGTCTGGCATTGAGTAATGAAAATGGCCCAGCTCGAGGGGCGGCACCAAGCATGCATTTGAAAATCTCACTGCACGCAATTGGATAACACTACGACCAATCACAACAATACACGTGGGGTGACGTATCCAGAGCATACCCATACGCTTAGCTACCAGTGGAGCTAACTGGTAGATTAAACTGTTGTCATCTGTTTAGCTCGCCTCTGGCCCGCCTATATCAGATACACCGATGTGATTGGTGCAGCTCGGCTACAAGGGCATAGTTAATGAGCATCATTACTCAATGCCAGAGTGACTTGCTGAGCAAATTCAAATTGTGCTCTCACGAGAACTCTGGATTTCCAGGGTAATGATATGGTTGAACATTCTTTAATATTGAATACAATTTAAAATGTACCTGTCCTTGTGCCGCTTTTTCCTTTTTCATTTAAACAATTGTTCCTTCTTTCTCCAGGTCATCAACCTCTCACAGAAACACAAAACTCTCACCCGATTGAACCACAAGGTACACTCCAAAGTACCAATTTGAGAGGTTGCATTCCCTTATGTTTTTGGAAAACAGATGTGGTTAACCTTTGGCAATGTTGCCACAAATTTGCTGCAAGGTCATATTTTTATATGCAAATTAGGTTTGTGGCAAACTTCTGGTGGACTTCTGGCTAACTTTGTGGAAAACTTATGGCAAACAATTGATTCTTAATTCTGTTTGTTTGAGGCAAACCTGCTGCAAACAGTTAAAGTGGCCATATTATGTTCATTTTCAGGTTCATAATTGTATTTTGAGGTTGTACCAGGATAGGTTTACATGGTTTAATTTTCAAAAAACACCATATTTTTGTTGTACTACCCATTGCTGCAGCTCCTCTTTTCACCCTGTGTTCAAGTCTCTGTTTTAGCTACAGAGTGAGACCTCTCACTGCTGTAACATCTTTGTTGGCAGTCGCACATGCGCAGTAGCTAGCTAAGGATTACATGAGCTAGCTAGCTGTTTGTTTCTGCAACTTCAGTCAGTACAAGGCAGGATTAGCTGGGAGACTTCTTCTAAATGAGGGCACACTTCCAACTTTGCGTGGAATATCTGCAGAATAGGGACATGTAAGTAGTTCTTTTGTATTATGGTGAACTAGTGTGTGTTGTAGCAGTGTTTTGCCATTCAGAATGAGCTAGCACGCTACAGTTAGCCACCTCGTTTCGGCTAGTGACGTAGAAAGCCCTGCCAATTTTGGGAAAAAGTGATTTTTTCATAATATGGGCACTTTAAGCAAGTTTGCCGCAAATTCATTTTTGATTGGTTTCTGGCAAATATTGAGGTTAAGCTAAAATGCAAAAGTACAAAACCCTGCTGATGATACAAAATAGCTGCAGTGTATGTTACAGTATGTGTGGGTTGTCTGTGAGGTTTTGGATACAGGTTGGCTGGATCTCCAGGCCCCTGACCTGGAGCAGATCTTCAGTGTGTGCACGACGATGAAGAACTGGCTGCAAACACATCCGAAGCACGTCCTGGTGTTACACTGCAGGGTACACGTCACTGATTCCTCTGCACAAAATGATCCATGTACTATCTAATCTACCAGCCAAATGCTGGTAAAATATGCAAATGGCTTGTAGATTTTCTTCACTCACCATCCAAAAAACCCCAGTGGTAATCTATTGAGCGGCTGGTCAAATTTAAACATTCACTTGCTATTTGGCTGGTGGTCGAAAAAGTTCATTTTGAACCCTGTCTGAGAGTATGTCAAGTTTATTAATCCTGATTCTGTGGTTGTCCTCCACAGGGAGGTAAAGGCCGGCTCGGAGTTCTGGTGGCTTCTTACATCCACTTCAGCAACATGTCAGCCAGGTAACAAACACTGATGCCATGCGAATTTAATCAGTAGTGAATCAAATGGTACAGGGCTAAGGATGATAAAGCAGCATTTAACTTTAATAATTTGCAAACCAACGAAAATTTGGGGACATTGAACAACAATCCCAGTAAACAGTCTGGCTAGCAACTCAGTGAGTCTGTACGTCAGCTAAATGCTAGTGCCCACATGCTAACTTGGTCCCAATGACAATGCCAGCATGCTGATGTTTACCATGTTCACCATCATAGTTTAGTGTGTAAGCATGCTAACATTCGCTAATTAGCACTAAACACAAAGTACAGCTGAGGCTGAACCAAAGTATTGGACAACTTCAAATTTTATTCTGATGATGGTGCTAGATGAAAAGTCAGAGGATCACTAAAGTTATTACAATTTATCCTGCAGGAATCGTGAATGTCTGCACCACATTTCATGCCAATCCATTCAGTAGTTGTCAAGAAGTTTCAGGCTGCACCAAAGCGGTGGACCAACAACTGACATTGCCGTCCCGTAGCTATGATGCGAGTGTGGCTAAAAAAATAAGAAAATAAAGTAGATCAAGTGAAAGATATATGGGCACTTGTACCTCCCTGTATAAAATGCGGGTCATCAAGCCGATCAGTGCCTATAGGAGTAAAAGAAACTCTAGTGTGCCCATGTATTGAGCCAAACGTGCACAGGTGTCATTTGGAGACATTTGTGTGGCTGTTTTCTTATACTTGTACAGATTTTGGGTATGACATTACCAGGTCAGTGTCAGTCTCAGTGTCAACTTGTTTAACGTACTGCAACACATGCTGCATGATTTCCACATAAGATATCAATGCTGACTGGTCTGCCCTTCCATCTAACATTTGTCCCAGATATGTCAACAGCTAGCCTGATGTTGTCATACTCAGATTTTAGTCGGAATATGAGTCAGATACTGCTCCATTGGGCTGTGATTATGGGGCATGTTTCAGCCGAACCAGGAAAGAAAATGCCTCTGCACTCAATTGGATAGACCTCCAACCAATCAGAGCAACGGAGTTGTAAACAAATTCAACCCAAGCGCTCTTTGATGACGTGATTGATTACGTTACTGTTGATCATCTGTCCATCATCGTATAAAGCCCGCCCTGACAATTTGATTGGTCCAAACAGCTCTGGTTCGAGCATAGCTGCTCCACAACGGATCAAGTCCAGACTGAACTTCCCAACCTCAAATGTTGTGGGCGGGGCTAAGTTCGGCTGGCATCCAGGCTAGTCAACAGCTATATTGGAATTCAATTTGGCACAGATCTTTCTGTTTCCCAAAGGGTGAATCCTAATGAAACAGTTTATGTTTATGTGTTTGCAGAACAAAGAGCACTGACAGAATAGAGTGAACAGAGGCTTATCTGCTGCACGTCTTCACCAGCCAAAGGGCAAGGTGGTTGATTGAAGAGACTTTGAACTAGACTGTAATTTGATTTTGGGGCAGGGATCCTGTTGCCGTTGGACACCAGTAAAATATTTACTCTAAATGTACCTGCATGACAGAGTCCGGGGCCTAGAAGACACAAAACATTGTTAATGTTAATGAAAAGCATTTTTAGAGCAAACAGTACAGCCTTTGCGGTTCATGTGGTTATATATCGTCTATTTTATCTTGTAGATGTAACTTATTAAAAGTTATTAACATCCTCATTTACACATCTAATCATGGGATGGAGGGAAAGGTCAGTTTGAGGCAAATCAGTGTCAACTAAAAATGCAGGAAAAAGTGGAAGATCTGGAAGATTTCTGCACTGTTGGTGTGCATGAATGTATGTGTGTGTGTGTGTGTGAGTGTGTGTGTGTGTGTGTGTGTGTGTGTGTGTGTGTGCGTGCGTGCGTGCTGTTCATGACTGAAAAGCTAACTCGCTGTTGAGAAATATCTGATTGTGACCATTGTCACTCTATGTGCTTGTGAGTGAGTGCACGTATGCCTAGGCTTGAGAATCACATGATTTATAAAGTTACAACATTACAAAAGAAAACCAGATTCACAAGTTCAAGTCATGCAGATAGTTTTTTTTTTTCATTACTAGACACTACGGCAGGTAAAGCAGAAAACAGTATTTTGTCATTTCGGTGAACTGAGGAGTGTTACACGCATCACCATCTGAGTATTTGCCTCTCTCTCAGTGCAGACCTTTCTCTGGACCACTTTGCCATGAGGAGGTTCTACAATGACAAAGTGTCTGCTCTGATGACCCCGTCACAGAAACGGTAAGAACATGGTTGATTGAGTAGGATCACTGCAGGTCAAAGGTCAACTCTGGTTCAAGTCTTAGCCTCTGAACTGCTGTGACTGACACTAATCACATGATTTATGCTCTTGTGAAATAGTTGCTATAATACATCTACAATGAGGTGGTGAAACTAGGAGACTGACTTGATGAAAAGCACACTTTAATCCATTCATAAAGTTATTTCAGATACTTTTACATATTGGATAGACTCTTATATAGACTCTTGTATCTGCACTTGTAATTGTTATTAACAGTATTATTAATAGGCTGATATCACAGACAGGCTGATATTTATACCAAAATAGGCTATATATATACGGTGGACCTTAAGGACAAAACACAACAGCATTTCAGAAAACACAACATTATAGAAAACAAAACGTTTCATCTGAAGCGACGAAAAAAGCGCCCTTCAGCGTATTTGTATAACGTACCGGCAGCATGTACACGGGGTTTAGCGAGTAGTATGTAAGGCCAAAATTCCGCGTTGGGAGGTTGGTTGGGATGGCAGATGGGTCAAACAACACAGGACTTTCACCTTTTAACCGTCTTTCTTCTTTAACCGTCCCGTTAGTCCCGTGTGTCACGGAAACAAGCCCGCTCACGACCTTTTCCTAAACTCAACCGTCCCATTCCCGCATGTCACGGAAACGTAAACCCACCCACAACCTTTTCCTTAACATAACTGTGTCAAAAGGGACGCCAATAGTCCCGACCAAGCGCGTTTAGTTAAAGCGCGTTATATGACGCTAAAGGAGACTTTTAGTGACAATAACAACGACAAAGGCACCTGACCAAGCGTCCGTATTTTATGACATGGGAGTGAGAATCTGTTGATATATATCATGATTTATTGGGAGAAATCAACCAATTCTATGCAATATATATAGCCCAGAATGAAATAATCCTTTGTGTTTCATAACCAAATGTTCAGACACTGAGGCCCTGTTTACGCGTACATGGTTATTTTGAAAACCGGAGACATTTCCCTTCGTTTGTGCCCTTCGTTTACACGCAAATGGAGAATTTGCCTCTGAAAACGAGTCTTTCTAAAAACTCCGGCCAGAGTGGATATTTTTGAGATCTTCGTTTGCACGTTTGCATGTAAACTGAGACAAACTGAGGTTTAGGCAGCCGAGAGAGAGAAAGTGGAAGTGATTCGTTGCAGTTGTTGCTATTTTTGGGATTCTGATTGGCTAACGTGGGCTTGAGCTTCGTGTTACACTCCCACCTACAGGTTGGTCATGCTCTTTACGGCATTAACGGTATATATACACAAGTACATGTAAACGAACACTTTTCTGAAAACTGACAGCTGTGCACGATGTTATTTTTGAAAACGGAGAGGTTGAAATGTCCATTTATGAAAATAGCTGGCCAAATGTATTACGTAACATTAGAAGATTGAACTGAGAGGTCAAATCAGGTTCCTTAGGTCCAATTACTATTCGGGGTCATGCAGTTGCTTAATTAGGGTACTGGCACCTTTTCTTGGTTAATTCAGGCACGGCAGGGTACAAGAATAATTACTGTACATTTCTATGTGCTCTCAGGTATGTGTGGATGCTGGGGAGCATGTTAAAGGGAGGACTGAGGATGTGTCCCTCTCCGTCTTTCCTCCTGTGTGTTGTCCTTCACAGTCTTCCCAAAATAAGACCAGATGGAGGTAAGACGAAAAATGTGTTTTAGTAAATTAAAAGAAGTGAACCTTTTACACCTATGATTGCCAAAATGTACAAAACAAATCTTCTCTAACTCTGTGGTTCCCAACCTTTTTGGCTTGTGGCCCCTTAAACTAGACCCTCATCACCAGTTCACATTGTAAATATTATATTTAGTTTTCTGTTCAAGTTGCAGGTTGCAATGTTTTCTGTTGTTCTTTTTACTCGTATCCAGTAATCTACAAGAAAACGGAAGAAATTGGAGAGAAAAAATACATTTTTGCTTTTTGTCATTTATCTCGTGACTCCTCCAATTTATCTTCCTCTGACCCCCTCGCCGGGAACCACTGCTCAAACTGACGCATCCAAACACCTGGACTCCCAGAACTACACACACTCACACATTCACAGACAACACTCATCCACACAGACACATTATTTGGGCTACAGGTGCTGCAGATGAACAAAGACTGCACCAAGCATCACTGTGTCTCCTAATTCAAGCAGAAGAGACAGAAATGACTCCGTTTAAGACATTACACACACACACACACACACACACACACACACACACACACACACACACACACACACACCCTCTCCGTCTTTCCTCCTGTATGTTGTTCTTCACGGTCTTCCCAAAATAAGACCAGATGGAGGTAAGGAGCAGATGTCTGATCTGAATTAGAGAAAGCTAAGTAGATAAACAGCAGAAGAAAGGGCCAGCCTGTTGTATTCTTCTTCTTCTTCTTTTTTTTTTTTTCTTTTTTTTTTTATCTTGTTAAGGAAAAAGAAGGAAATAAGATGCTTATAATTTAAAATGTGTTCTTAAGTCCAAAAAGTCAAACGATTGCCATGTTTTGTGATTAAACTCTTCCTCTTGACAGCATGTTGTCTCTTCCTGAGAGTCTACCAGAGTCTACAACCTGTTTGCACATCAGCAGTCTAGTAAGAAATCCCATCAAATCCCATAATAATCTGTAAACATGACAGGGTGTTGTTCAGAAGAGGATACGGTGTAATGTGCGTTTATATCCCTCTCAGCCACGTTAATGCGGCTCAGACAGACCGCCTCTACATTGTGCTCCAGCCAGCTCAGCTGCTCAAAGGGGACATCATGGTGAGTGGTGATCTACTACATTATGAGGTTATTTAGGTTTATATTTAAAGGTCATTATTATATTTCTGCAGTTTAAGGCACATATATGAATAATGATTCATTATTGAGAACTACTAGAAGCCAACCTTGCAGCAAACCTGACTTTTTGCAATTATCTTACCAATTTATTTGTTTGTTTGTGTATTTATAATCTTTTAGGTGACACAGATCTTTATTTCCTAAATAACTTGAAGAGGTTTCCTGGAAAAAAAAAATATATAAATTGTTATATAGTAATATAAATAAAATAAATAGGAATTTCTTTGAAAGGAAAGCTCAGATTAAAGCTGAGTAATTATGATTTATGTCTCTATTATTTAAAACTTAGCTTGCCGCTGTCTTTTTTCCCCTAACATTTGCAACAAATTGTATTATTCTTTCAAGTAGGGATAGACCGATTATTGGCCCTGGACGATTATCGGGCCATTTTTAGGCAGTTTGCAGATTATCTGTATCTGCGTTTTATTTGCCTGATAACCGATAAAGTTAATGAATTAAAGTGTTCTACTTTGGCTCAGCTACAGCTCTGAGTCTGTCCCTCTGCTTCGGTTTCTCTCACCACTGAGTCTGACTTAATGTCCCGCCCACAACACTCTCTGACTCTCTGTTACTGGCTATTATGTTGAAAGGTTCTAATGTATTAAATAATTGCTTCAAGCATTTAAACAAAGTTTTGTGTTGGGATGTTTTAACATTCCAAAATCTTAATTTTGACTTAAAGATTTTCATTTTCACTGTAAAGGCATATCGGTTCCAAATATCGGTTATATCAGTTTCATTAACTACTAAAACCCAGTATCGGTCAATCCCTACTTTACTTTTTTTTTTAAGATTCTTTTTTTGGGGCATTTTTAGGCCTTTATTTTCACAGGACAGATGAAGACATGAAAGGGGAGAGAGGGGGGGAATGACATGCAGAAAAGGGCCGCAGGTCGGAGTAAAACCCGCGGCCTGCTGCGTCGAGGAGTAAACCGTCTACATATGTGCGCCTGCTCTACCGACTGAGCTAACCCGGCCACGGTCGACAAATCTCGGAAATTATTAGAGAAATCTTTCAGGGAATTAATAATTAACAATTAGAAATTTACAAATCATAAAATGAATGAAAATCTGAAAACAAATCTAAATCACAGCTTCAACAGTTCTCATTCATAAACCAAATTGACGGGAAGTGGTTATGAACTGACTTCTTATTTAGCTCTAATAGATTATACCTATGTGTGAATGAGATACGAGCAGCACATAGAGGACACTGTGTCATCTTCTTTCTGGTTTCAGGTGCTTTGTTATGATAAAAACAGCCGCTCAGCCAGCCGGCAGGTCGTCTTCCGTCTCCAGTTTCATACGGGACTCGTACACGGAAACAGCCTGACCTTCTGTAAGGCGGACCTCGACTGTGCCAGTGAAGGTATTTATAACCTACACACTGCCATTATCACACTCTGCTGCAACATCCATCTTAAAGTGCTCATATTATGCTCATTTTCAGGTTCATAATTGTATTTAGAGGTTTTATTTCAGAATACACCATCTTTTTGTTGTGCTGCACATTGCTGCAGCTCCTCTTTTCACCCTGTGTGTTGAGCTCTCTGTTTTAGCTACAGAGTGAGGCATCGCACTTCTGTTCCATCTTTGTTGGGAGTCGCACATGTGCAGTACCTCGGTAAGGACTACTAGCCAGTCAGAAGCAGAGTATGAGGGCGTGCCACGCTAGCAGCTAGGCGAGCATTATAACGTGTGTTACAAAGTGACCACGTTTGTCTCTGAAGTAAAGGCTGGACTACAACAGAGCTGTTTGGAGCAGTTTGTGAACACTGTTTTCTGTTGGAGATGGTAAGTCCCTTTGGGGGGAACTTTGGGCTTTTTCACTTTGTAAACCTATAACGTGCACAAAAAGATATATAACACAATAAAGGTAAGTGGAAAAGCCAAAAAGCATAATATGAGCACTTTAATCTGTAGCTGTTAAATCCTTCACTCTTCCTCCAATGTAAATATGACTCAACTGAACTAACCTTGGACCCACGTATCAGCTGTGCTGCATGTGTGAACATGGAAATATGTCCAGTGTGCCAAGTTAACTGTCCAGCTGTCTGAGGTTTTTTTCGTGTTAATATTACAGATCCCCGGTTCCCAGAAGATGGAAAAGTAGAACTGTTGCTTTCTGACAGCCCTGAAAAGATAACAGGTAAACTTTTTTCCTGAAGCCTGCAGATACAATAACAAAAGGCACCAGCAAACATTACTACAGGGAACTGGATAAAAGAACAGAGAGTAAAAATGCAGGTGAAAATGTGTTTCAGATGTTTTTTTTAGAGGTTTTGCCAAGCTCTGATCCAGGATCCACTATATAGCCTATTGGTTCATTTTTTTTTTAAATAATTATTTTATTTTTTAAAGGACACAATAGACTACAGCTCTGCAGCTCTGTGAGGCTGTACTCAGGCAACATCTACACTACTATCTTTTGGTTTAAAAACTTCCCCTATGTTTAGGCCTTGCGCCCACAATACTCCACAATTTCTTATTTATTTAAGCAAAAAGACAGCTGAGACAGCATCAAATGTTTTGCACGGCCAGACAGCATTAGGGATAAGTAAAGAAAAATGTGTAAATTAAAACAAGTGAACCTTTTACACCTATGATTGCCAAAAATGTACAAAACAAATCTTCTCTAACTCTGTGGTTCCCAACCTTTTTGGCTTGTGGCCCCTTAAACTAGACCCTCATCACCAGTTCGCATTGTAAATATTATATTTAGTTTTCTGTTCAAGTTGCAGGTTGCAATGTTTTCTGTTGTTCTTTTAAAAAAAAAAAAAACTCTTAGACGTAACATTATCCAGTAATCTACAAGAAAACAAGTACAGATTAGAAGAAATTGGAGAGAAAAAAGACATTTTTGCTTTCCTTTGTTGTCATTTATCTCGTGACTCCTCAATTTATCTTCTTCTGAGCCCATCGCTGGAACTGACACATCCAAACACCTGGACTCCCAGAACTATACACACTCACACATTCACACATTCACAGACAACACTCATCCACACAGACACATTATTTGGGCTACAGGTGCTACAGATGAACAAAGACTGCACCAAGCATCACTGTGTCTCCTAATTCAAGCAGAAGAGACAGAAATGACTCAGTTTGAGACATTACACACACACACACACACACACACACACACACACACACACACACACACACACACACACACACACACACACACACAGAGACTCTCACTACTTATGAATGAAAAACATATTCAGCAAGTTCAACAGTTGGGGGCAGTGTTGGACACCATGAGGAGGTTGGAACAGCCAAACTGGCCCTCAGCACGCACAATCACACTCCTCGCCTCCCAACAGGAAGCAATATGAGCAGTTATCACACACACACACACACACACACACACACACACACACACACACACACACACGCATCTGACAGGAATTCAGATTGGAGATACTGTAAAGGGGGAAACACAGGCGGGGAAAAACCAGGACACACACACTCATTCAGACACACACACACACACACACACACACACACACACACACACACACACACACACACACACACACAGTGCGTTTCATTATCTTTGTGGGGACCCGTCATTGACATAATGCATTGCCTAGCCCCTTACCCTAACCTTAACCATCACAATTAAATGCCTAACCTTAACCCTTACCCTCACGCTAACCAGAAACTAATTCTAACCCTAATCCTAAAACCAAGTCTTAACCCTCAAACAGCCCTTTAAAGTTGTGGGGTCCAGCATTTTGGCCCCACAAAGCCAAAGTATACACAAGTATACTGTATACCCCACGAATATAGTTAAACAAGAGCACACACACAGACACAGACACAGACACACACACACACACACACACACACACACACACACACACACACACACACACACACACACACACACACACACACACACACACACTGATGGACACATCCAACAAAAAACTAAATTAATGCTCACATTATTTCTAAAATCC
This sequence comes from Sander vitreus, assembly GCF_031162955.1. Classification (NCBI taxonomy): domain Eukaryota; kingdom Metazoa; phylum Chordata; class Actinopteri; order Perciformes; family Percidae; genus Sander; species Sander vitreus. Next base: position 2,427,543 of record NC_135863.1, read on the forward strand.
AATTTGAAATGAGCTCTGGCATCAGCTGTTTTTAGTGTGTGTGTGTGTGTGTGTGTGTGTGTGTGTGTGTGTGTGTGTGTGCAATCAGCTCTATCTGACCTCAGGTACACGTCTATGCATCAGCTGGTGTTATTGTGTGTGTGTGTGTGTGTGTGTGTGTGTGTGTGTGTCGTTGTTGTTTAACTGACTCCTGACCAGTTTGTCTGCTGGTCTGTTTGTCATTTCCATGTGCAGGCAGAGAGCTGTGGCACAACGGCCGCTGTGTGACAGTGGACTATGACACCTTGGACCCTTTGGTTAGAAGAGATTCATATCAAGACATGTCTTCTCTTGAAACAGGTGAGGTGCATTTTAATGTTTTTAATCATAACTTCTTTATCTGTTTGTCTTACTTTCACTTTCTCTTCCTGTTCTGGATTCCTATTGTGACTTAAGACCAGATTTATCAGCGAAAATTATAAACTTTTCTGCTCTGCTCTTACATAATCGTGACCTTTATTCTGTTACCATGGCGTTCTTTGTAAAACTAGGGCAGCTTAATTCTGACTTTTAAAATACCATACCAATGTTTTTTTTTTGTTAAGTTTTATCTACGGAACAACAAAGATTGTACGGAAGCCCTGAGAGTGGGAAAAAAAACCCTTCTGGTGATCCATTTTCTAAGTCAGATCTAAATTGTTCTCTCTCCTGTTTATGACATACGAACAGGTTTAAAAAAAAAAAAAAAAAAAAGGATTTGCCAGGATAATCTTTCTAAGTTACTTATTTATCTGTTAAAATGTCAAAAAAAAGAAGGTTTTGGCAGTTAAAATCTTTTTTGTGTGAGAGGATCATTTCTGTTTGTTGTTGTACTACTCGTTGTGGACACAAGAGGCTGAAGTGCACCACTACCCCATGTTCTAAAATGGACTAAAAGCATTCATGTTCTCTTTCAGGCTAGTTTAAATTTTTTCATGCACTTTAAACCCAAGGTATGAGTATTACAACACTTGAAATATGATCCTGACAGAAAAAAAAGTCACCTGCCAAAATTCAAGTCATAAACACAGGAGTGAAAAAACTTTAGATCAGACTTAGAAAATAGATCAACAGAAGAAAAATACATTCTGACTTGCCTCTCAGGGCTTCCGTATATTTTGGCCTCCAACAACTCCAGAGAGAAATATCTGGCTCTTTAGCTGCTAAATGCTCCACTATGTTCACGCTGTCCGCTGTGGCCTGAAATGAAGCCATGAGAGCTGTAAAAATGAACTGAAACATTAAAGTTGAACAATGAGCTGAAACCATACAGTCTATGGCTGAAACTCACAATAAAGTTCTGTAATGAGGGGAGCTGCAGAGTAAGCAGATTATTCTCTGTAGGTTCATCACTACGAGTGACCCCTTTTACATTGTTCCCAAATGATGGCTATAGTTCTTTAAAGGTCCTCTAACCAATACTGTTGTTTTGTACTGTTTTTTAGAATAAATCAAAAGAGTCGATCTCAGTGCTGAGACAGAGAATTTTTATCAACTCGATGGGGCTTTTATACTTTTTTTTAGCTCAGTGTTTCCGGCAGATGTTTTGAGCAAACAAGCTCTGATAAACCCACTGTACACTAACCTGCCCAACACCAAATGTCCGACAGACACAGTTAGTAACTAGCTGGTGAAGCAAGTGGAACATTTAGCAGCTAAAGAGCCAACTATTTCCCTCAGGAGTTGGTGGAGACCAAAAATGGAGCTAAAAATGTAGAGTGAATATTGGACTTAAATTCATCAGGTGGACACAGACACCACCAGGTGGATGTGGGAATAGACAGCTGTTTAATAACATGTTAGCCATAACAGCTTTAAATGATAATATGTCAAAGTTATGTTTTTTTTTTTAGCTTGTCATGGAGATTTTCTTCCCCAAAAAATTTGTTAAAGCTATAGTGCGTAGTCTCTGTCTCCCCCATGAGGAATTCTAAGTAATGACAACAACACTGTCGGTACATCCACATGATACAAGCCTTTCGTGGTTGCGCACCGCACCCACCCCTCCTCCACCGGTTGCTTGTAACCAAGGAGACCACTGAGGATTAAAAAAACACGATGGACTCTTCAGTAGAGGTAATTATCTTCACTTGATTTTCTGCGGGCGACAGTAGCCGGACGACACCTTTTAATGTATATCTCTGGCTGCTCTTGAGAAGTTGTATGCCTCTGTGGGTGCAGATCCAGTCTCTGAGCAGGTCTGTTTAGACTCTGGCCTTCACTGTGGTCAGTGCTGTGGGTAATTGTCTTGTCATCGGTGTGACAGTTTACAACTGTTGTGGTCACAGAGACGTTCCAGGGATTGGACGTAACGACAATCATCTAGACAGCAGCCACACCAGACCCGTGTATTTGGAGGTGGCTGTTTTTCAAAGAGTTTCCATTTAGTTAGAATAACGGTTCACACACACACACACACACACACACACACACACACACACACACACACACACACACACACACAGAACAACACCAACACAAAAACACACATCCAGACAGCTGAAACAATCACTTAAAGCGGCGGTTGACGTTTCAGTTCCAGCTGTTTTATGCTGTTGCTAAATCTGCTCTGCCAGCCATGTAATTTAGATGGACCGATCACTGGGGTAGAAATGCAGAAAAGTGGCATGTAAACACACATTTACACAGACGCTCACATGAACGCAAACACACACACACGGCCATTACGTTTAACCGCCCCAGCACACACGCATGCACATGAGCATAATGAGGGTGCCAGCCAGTTAGCAACGCAGCCAGTCACAAGAATGTTGTTTTCAACCACAGGTGGTTCTACTTTACCCTCTCAGCCCACTCACACCCCTCCTCTCCACTACTTCTATCACTCCATCTCCCCTTCTTCTTTTACTCTCTTCTATTCTTCTCTTCCCCTTTATCTGGTCTCTCTTTTCCCAGCTGAAGCGTGCTGCTTTCAGGTTCAAGTTGCAGGTTGCAATTTGTCTAATATGTCCCCTTCCCCCTTTGGCACACAAGTCTCCCCAGAGCCCGCCCCCATGTTTACATTCCCCATCTCCGTATTTGGCCAGCTCAAGGTCCTTGTGCTTTGTGTTTCTGTTCTTCAAAAGTGCATATGTGTGCGTTGCACAAACTCTTCCACCTGCGTGTGATTGTGTGCAGATATTATGTGCTTGCATGCAGTCTAGTGAATGATCCACCCGTCAGTTCAATGCTTTTCCCCCCTGTAGACATAAACAAAATGCATGAGCGCACACTCTCTGCACAGCATTACCTACCTGTGTCAGCCTGGACAGGATGCGGGGGGGGGGAGGAAAGAGGAGGAGGGATGAGGCAAAGCAAGGCTGATTTTGTAGTGACGGGGAAGGCGGGGATTCGTAGTGCCGGGACGGAGCAGGCGAGGAAGGAGTGACATGAGCGAGGGGAAAGAGAGAGTAGGAGGGGGGGATACAGGGGGGGCTGTTAGCACCTTAAGAGAAAGAATGTTCTTTGCTTGTCTTCCTGTGGCAGCCTGAGAGGACGACAGCAGGGGAGCAACTTCAACTAAACTCTGAATCTTTTCAGCCTCTCGTTTTACCCTCTATCTGCATCCTTTTCATTCTGTCCTCGTCCTTGCCCCCTCTTTCCTTTCAGCTTGTCATCTGTTTCTCTTTTCCTCTTTCTCTGACTCCGAAGGGAGGCTTCAGCAAGCATTTCCATCCTGTTTCTAATCCGCTGTGGGAATAGTGAAAGTTTACCCTCCGAGTGACTGCCGGTGAGTAAGTAAGCAGCTTCATGATGCTAGTTTGGCATTTTAGTGTCTTTTTTACTGAAGTTCTTACAGTATTGTTAACGTTATACGGAGTGTTTCTAAGTGTGTGTGTGTGTGTGTGTGTGTGTGTGTGTGTGTGTAGGCTACTGTACATCTGTGTGAGAGATCTTATAGACCAGCTGTGAGGTTTTACCATGCATGTCTGGTATTTAGGTTTTATTGCCTCTCTGGACTTAAGAGGCTGTGCTCATACAGCTCTGGTATGCACTGTTGCATTCACTGTACGAGTCTTATTTCATCTTTATGTAACAACCTTTATCAGAAAACAGCTTGCTTGCTTGTTGAGTTCTAATACGCACTGTCTGGTTTGTTTTAGGGGTGCAAATAACAATAGTTTTCCTTAGTAGATTCATTATTTGATCTACAAAATGTTAGAAAATAAAAAAGAATAAACAAATATATTCAGTTTAGTATCATATTTGACTAAAAAAGCAGCACATTCTCACAATTGTTCCTTGAAAAAATGACTTAAATGATGAATAAATTATCGTTATAGCAGAAGATTGATTTTGTGTTGATTAACTACTTGATTTATCATGTAATTGTTTAAACTCTAGAATGTTTCCAGTAGTATGTGTGTGTGTCTCTCTGTGTCTCAGTGTGTGTGTGTGTGTGTGTGTGTGTGTGTCTCAGTGTGTGTGTGTGTGTGTGTGCGTGCGTGTGTGCGTGCGTGCGTGCGTGTGGGCGTGTGTGCAAGCGTGCGTGTGCGTGTGTGTGTGCAATCAGCTCTATCTGACCTCAGGTACATGTCTATGACAGACACGTCCTTTGCATGACACACACATACACAACTACACACGTATGCATCCGCCGCCAGCCTACACAAAGGGGCCCTGTGTTATCTACTTATGGAGTGTGTCTGGAGTGATGGCTGGTATGTGTGTTTGTGTGTGTGCGTCACAGTGAATCATATACAGTAGTGTTTCAGGTATGGAGTCATATGTTGTAAGAATATCTTCAGTATAAGGCTGTACTTTCTACATCTAGTTAATATTTTACAGTTTAACTTTGATTTACTCACTAAAATCATAAGTGTCTTCTGTGCCGCTGCCATATTACAGACTAGAGAAGAGGGAGTTAATATAAAACCAAAATGTTGATATGCTCCTTTACATCACCTTCAGTTGTTACCGTGACGTCCCTGCGATACGCTTTGTGATTTGGGTTTTGCCTCTAAGGCCACATATATACGCTGCCGTAAACCTCTGATTGGTGGAACGGCAGCACACTTTTTAGGGAAAACTAGGAATTTATATCACAGCTGAAACAATTAGTCAAAAAGAAAATTGCATCGTCGACAATTTTGATAATCGATTTACAATTTAAGTCTTTTTTTAAGCAAACGTTCTTTCAGCTTCTTAAATGTGAATATTTGCATTTTTTTCATAGTTTTCAAATGTTTTTCTTGATTGTAAATTCAATATCCATACTTTTCAGTGTTTTCTTACATTTTGTAGACCACATCATTAATTGATTAATCCAAAAAGTGACTGATAATGAAATATATAAAGAAAAGTTTATATTTTGATGTACAGTTCAGTTGAACATGTTTAATTACAATACTCTCCTAAAAAGAAGCGTTAATTGAATATCAGCAGACGATGATGCAGAAAATGATGCTGCAAATACATTTTCCATCATTAAATATATAAGATTGTTTGTTTGCTTTGCTTGCTCCGACTTCATCACTTCTGACACCAAACCCTTGCTTCAACAGATCACGTCTGAACCTTTTTTCGCTCTTCTATCAACATATAAACCCTCTTCTAGTCTATATCGCCGACATTTCATTTCCGAGATTGTTCAGGTGCCGCCGGTAGATCCGCCGGATGCCTCTCATTTTCGGCCAGATGTCTGTCACATTCCACTTTCTTTGTGCTGGCGTTCTAAACTCTGGTGGATTTCTGAGGACTATGGTTAACTGCTCCTCAGATCTCTGCAGGGTAAATCCAGACAGCTAGCTAGACTATCTGTCCAATCTGAGTTTTCCGTTGTACGCCTTAAACAACTTTTGAACGTACACATGTTCCACCAAAACGAGTTCCTTTCCGAGGCAGAGGTACCAGTATTGCGTCCGGCAATTAGCACGGCCCAAGATGATTGTGATTGGTTTAAAGAAATGCTAATAAACCAGAGCACGTCTTTCTCCCATCTAGGAATGCTGTGTGGACTAGCCAGACCTCCCCCCCACAGTGCTGTGGAAGGTCTGGCAATGCAAGACTAACCCTCCCATGAGCCTTTGTGATTTTGTCTTCACAGCTTCACCTCATCTCCTGGACCCTGGACTGAGGAAGAAGAGTAGTGAGGAAGGGTCTTTGTTTCGCCTGACCACCAGCAGCCCCAGCCGCAGCGACCGAGCGCCATCTGCCAGCAGTGATTCGGGCCTGTCTGTTGCCTCACAGGGGCGCACCGGAGCCACGCAGAGTACAGGGGCTGCACGGGACAAGTGTACCCAGGCAGGGAGACTGCTCTCTGGGCTGGACTTTGAGATTGCTCAGCCTCTTCTGGAGGTCATGACTGAGCTTGCTGCGTCTGGCAGAGGGGAAATGACTGGAGACGAGTCTGGACTAGGACACACTATCAATGGAGAGGCTTCGTCCAGTGAGAGGGAAACGGATATATTAGATGATGAGGATGAAGTAGATGAAGCAGCGCCTGCTTTGGACCTGCCGAGCTCAAGCAGCATCTGCTCCCTCTCCTCTGAGAACCTGCCTGAAGCTCAGACATCAGCCCACGCAGAGTACTCCACACACTCCTGGGTTCGGCAGCAGCAGATGGTTGACGTCATCGTCACTGATGCCTACGTTGGAGTCGATGGGGAGGAGAGGTTGAACAGGATGAGGAAACAGCGGCCGCCGCCTCTGGTAGCTCCTGACACACCACGCCGAGGACTCAGCAGCAGGGATGCAGTGCAGAGAGGGCTGGTGGACGAGGACGCCACGCAAAACACAGATGTTACACACAACGTGGACTCTGTCAACACTATGCATGCTTCGTCTTGCGAAGAAGAGGATTTGTCGTCGTTGACTACAGACATCGACGAGTCCATAGAGCAGCTGAACCAGCTGATTCTGGATTTGGACCCCACCTTTGTTCCTGTTCCTACCCGCTGTGCCCCTCTGTCCCGCTCTGCCTCCCTACACACCAACGGCCTCAGCAACAACGGAAATACCCGTCGGCCAGGTAAGACAAAGTAAAATAAATTTAAAAAGGAAGCATCGCACTGTAGAATAAACATAGTTTCCAACGACACCAAATCCTCTTCTAGGCTATTGGTATGGTTATAGGGTTGGCAATGTTTGTCCTCAACTTTTGGTCCAGACTAAAATATCTCAACATCTGTTGGATTGTCATAAAATATTTAGTCAGACATTCATAAAACAAAATTCACTCACAACAATGATTGACTTAAACTTTCACCATTTGACTTGGAAGAGTTCTCCACAAACCCAAAGATTAAATACTTGGTTTTCCTGACAAAAAAATTACTTTATCTCAATCAGACATGGAACGAAAGGTGTGTTTGGTTGTGAAGACAAATATTGACTTGTTTAGGATTCCAAACACAAAGTTTAGGACTTGGGACTGGATTTGGGACATCGTGGTCAAGACTTGAGACTCGTGCTGAGCTTACACCAAAATACTTTTCAAGCGATTCCACTCGCTCAGACAAATTTCCAGTATCAGAATGAAATCATGACAGTCTTGCTAGAGGTGGGGCGTGCTCCCATCAGCTCAGTCGTTTGTTGTAAGGTTGCTATAAAACTCAGTCCGAGACATTCATGGTTCCCAGAGGATGAATCCTAACGACTCTGGTGATCCTCTGACCTTTCCTGTAGCGCCACCATAACGTTTCCATGTTGTGGTTTTGGGTGAAATTTCTCAACCAGCTATTGGAATGGATTGCCGTGAAATGTGTGGCGCACATGATCCAATGTTTTGGTTTATGACCACCAGCACTTACAAATGTTTCCCCCAAACATGTTCCCTCCTGACACTATTTTGCAAGAGCACCATCACTGCATCCTGGGCTTAGTTCTACCCAAGACGATTGTGCATGGTTTAAAGAAATACAAACCAGCCAGAGTGGTTTTTCCTCTATAGCAGAATGATAACGGCTGCAGCCAGATCATATCCAGACACAGCGCTGTTGAGATAGATCTGGCTATGCGAGACTGTGCTATGCCTAAATACAGACTCACAGAGCTGCTAGAATGACTGTAGATGTTTAAGAGGCTGATATTTCCAAACCTCATCACTTAAAGCCAACATTTTCTGCATTGCTAAACACAGCTATGACTAAAAATGTATGTATTTTGGGCAAACTGACCCTTTATTTGAGTAAATTACAGCAGTACCTTTACACAGCTCTACTTGTACAGAGACCGAACAGTCCACTGTGACATTAAGAAAATACACGTGTGCCAACAAGCTGGCAGGCAGATGAAGCTTGTAGGTTGGACTTGTTATGTTGTAGTGCTCAGTTCAGCCTGCACATACAGAGAAGCATTTATAACCCAGACTGAAGGACTGAAGTGCTGCCTGATTGTGGAAATCCACCTGAGAGAGAGGAATAAATCTGTTACAGAAGTGTGTTTGTTAGTGTGCACGGTTGTTTGCTGAAAGGGTGGAAGCCTTTCATTAATAGTGGATATTCCTGCAATGTTTACCCGTCAGTCTTTCTTATGCCGGACCAATCTGACCTCTCAACAGTGAAACTCAAGATACTGTCTGCGGATAAGAGTGTAATTTATTTCCAAATAACCAAACTTTGTCCTTTTTTACTTCAACTAAACTGTGCTTAAGTTTTCGCCCATCGCTTTGATTCTATGGGGCAAAAGCCAAAAGGTTCCTCTGCCTCCATTTTTTACTTACTATCTGACTGGAATTGAAAGATAAAAAAAGGTACAATTTGATTTTCTAATGAAGTGTACTCATGAATTCACTTACAACATTGATTGACTTAGGGGCCATCCACACGGAGACGCTTTTTGATGCAAATGCACGTTTAGCATTGTTTGGGCCTGTCGTCCACACGGATCCAGTAAACGCACTGCCTGAAAACGCACTTTTTTGAAACCGGGTCCCAGGGTGAAAAAATTCGAAAACGGCTCTCTTTTGGCTTCGTTCGGATGGCGAATACGAAAACGTCCGTATCAATGATGTAATTGCCACACCCCTCGACCTCTAGTGCACGGCCACACACGACTTCACTCAGTGCGGTAAAGCTAAGCGAGCATATCCCATCTCAATGGTCAAACCAGCTCACTTCATCTAGCTAAATAGTTTGTCTCTGCTCCCTAACACTTCCCTCTGCTCTGCCGGTCCTGGATTCTACACTGGAAGATATATTGCTAACATTATTTAGCTAACGTTAAACATCGCTAAAGCAGCTACGTTACGTTAACGTTAGCTGCTATGGTTATCTGTTTATAAAGTGGAAGTAGACAACTTATCAACTAGCTAGCTAATCTGTCTGCGGATTATAGTAACTTTTAGCACGGCTTATTGTAGAAAGGCTACTGCAAGAAAAACGTGTAGATTATCAAAAAGACATTGGATCATTGATGTTTGTTTGACTGCCGATGTTAGCTAGTTAGCAGCGCTGCAGTCATGTCCGATGGCAGACAGAACTGCAAAATAAAAAGCAATCCAACAGCACATTATACAATGTAAATAAAGACACGTTTTCTTGCGGAGGCCTTTATAAAATGAGGAGTGGTGAAAGTTATTATAGTCCATGGATGTATTAAGAGAACGTTAGTCTAGCTAGTCATGTTATGATGGGAAGTGGAAGTGACGATGCTCTTCTTCTCTGTTTTTTGGTGAATTTCTGTAGCAGAAACAGCCGCCTATAGGCCTGGAATATGAAGTAGCGTGTTGAGTCATTTACAAGTGGATCCGTATGGATGCAACTATTCTTCAAACAAATCCAGGGAAGACAGGTAAAAAAAAGATTGCTTTGGTACGTGTGGACGTGTCCTTAGAGTTTAGCCATTTGACTTGGAAATGGCCTGATATCCTTACCAAACCCAAAGACGAAATACTTCCTTTTCCTGACAACAAATATACTTTGACTCAATCAGACATGGGGGAAATCCTGCTGTGCTGACAAATATTGACTTGTTTAGGACTCCAAACACCTGGGACTTGATTTGGGACATCGTAATCAAGACTTGAGAATTATGCCAACCTTACACCAAATTCATTTTCAAGCGATTGCATTGTCTCAGACAAATTTCCAATATCAGAATGAAATCATGAGAGTCTTGCTAGAGTTGGGGCGCGCTCCCGTCGTCTCCATCGTTTGTTGTAAGGTAGTTATAAAACTCAGTCCGAGCTGTCTTAGGTCAGTATTTTTCCCGTCTTGACGTTTCGACTTTATCTGTGTTCAACGTGACATCATGACTTCGCGTAAACATACACGGCACGGCACACTCATCCTCGTGTATATCTACGTCGTATTGACAATGAGAACATACGTCATGGTAGCTTGCTGTCACGTGACGATTTGGGAGGTGTCTGAGCCCGCCCACCATTTTGGGATCCTACGCTATCGGTTGCCAGGGGCAACAGTGTAAGAGCGGTTTATCTGTGTTTTTTGCCCCCAACGGCTCTAGGACTAGGCACTGGTTATGGTTATGGTTAGGGTTAAGGTTAGCGGTCGCAGCGCTGCCTGGAAGGAGCCGTTGGGGGCAAAAAACACCATTGAGCATAAGAGTGACACAGAGATGGAGCAGGAATGATGGCTCGAGGAATTAACATCACGGCGAATGGGTTGGGTTTAGGAAAACAATAACGGGGCTGGGTTTAGGTAAAGAACAACGGGACTGTGCTGTTTAGGAAACGTGACACAGGGGACACGATCCCCGGTCTCCTGGGTGAAAGTCCCGTGTTTTACCCATCCACCACCCTGACCAACGTCCATACGCGGTTTTTCTTCCTTTCATACTACTCGTTACGGTGTAAATTGACACACAATTGCAAGGTAATGTAAGTCAATGGATGCCAAACGGCATTGATAAACACACTAAAAAGTGATTATGCGTCTTGATAACACGCCAAAATGGCATATGAATTGAATTGACTGAGATCAGTCTGCCGTGTTTGATATCATCGTAAGTTTTAAGTCTTGGTAGCAAAATCGTATAGCCTGTGACTAACAACTCAGTGACATTATGACAGATTCCCTCTAGATGTGAGATGGTGTCAGACTTTAGTCTTTTCAGAGTCATTTCAGAGTCTTCTAGTGTATGGTAGGCATTACTGGTGACTTGAAAAACTTGAACCTGAACATGTCACAGTGATGACGCCTGTTTTTTCTGAGCCGTGTGTGTCTGCGTTGCCTCTTCTTCACCGTTTTGTTTCTCCCCATACTGGCACATATGACATATATACTCCCTCTCAGATCCACTGGGATGCAGCCAGGAAGGACAGGCACATTTCTGTTTCAACCTCCATCCCTTGATTCATTTTCTGTTAGAGACTTGCGGGTCAGAGGTATACGAGCGATGTCATCACTTCCCAGCTCTTTGCATACAGAGCAGCTGGTCCATCAAAGCTAACCTCGCAGTGGCCCGATGGTTCACAGGGGAGACCCCCGAGCGCCCCCGTGACAGCTCCCTGAATCACATGTGTCAGTCAGGGTCAGTCAGGTGCTGTGGTTATCTATGACCTGCGACCATGTGCCTCGCGGGGTTACATTACTGCTGACATTTAACCTCTGACTCTGTATTTTTGTACACTGTCAGGTTAATGAGAATGTCCTGTGGCTCGTCTCAGGATCATGGAATTTGAGCACAGGAAATGGAGCATGTGCGTTTGTCTGTATGTAGGTCCCCAGTTTGTCAGGGGGATGTTTCCCGAGGGCATAATTTGAAGCAGTAACACTAATATTTCAGCGCTTAGTTACTGCAGCAGTGTGCGCGTTCATGTAGAAGTGACTGTTTGTAACGTGTGTTTTTCAAGGCCATGTTTTAAGGCAACAACTTGTAAGCGATCAGGAATGCTTTTGAAGTTTGACACAACACTTTGCTCTCCAGTGTGTTTGCACCATGCCCTCTTTCGCCCTCTCATCATCCTTGGAGTTGCAGTCTTCAGAAGAGAATAGTCTCCTCGCAAATACAGCGGGTATCAAGTAATACTCTGCACTTTGGATTAGTTTCAGTTGGACCAGCTTTGGTCTTTAATGTGAGTTTGAGATGATGGATGCTCACAATGTTCCACATTGCTGTTTGTAGTCGATATGCCCATATGAGTGTGGTCCCATTTATGGTCAATCTTTATCATGACACACACTTTAGACTATGGTTTCAATGTTACGGTGTGTTTTTGGTGTTGTCATAGTCTTCAAAGGCTACAATAAAATAAAATAAGATCATTTTCAAAATGTACTTTTGTTCTAGCTGAGTAAAACAAAACAAAAAATATATCTATGATCATATATACATTACTAATTTTTAGAGCTGCAAAGTTCAGTTGTCAACTTAAATTATTTGCGAACTGTTTTGATAATCGATTAATCGTTTGTGTCATTTTGTCATAGAAATAAAATAAACATTTTCCAGCCTCCCCAATGTGAATTATGCTCTGGTTTCTTCTCTCCTCTGTGACAGTAAACTGAATATCTTTGAGTTGTGGACAAAACAAGACATTTGAGGACGTCATCTTGGGCTCTGGGAAAACACTGATAGACAGTTCAAACTCCCAGAAAGCATCATTTGAAGAGGGTGGCTTGTCTCTCTCTGAGTTTCCATATTCACCAACAGCCAAGACAAATGTCCAGAGCTGTACTCTACTGAGATATGCTATATCCGATACTGACAAGCTGATAGAATATACTTTGCTTATCAATTCGTTGATTTTTGGAATCCGGTTGTCAAGCTAAAAGAAAAAGTATTTCTTCCTTTGTGGTTGATTTAGTCACATCTGAAAAGAGAACGACTGATTGTCCCAACAGATGTTTTTTTCCGACACGCCGCCATGATGTTCCCCCATCTGGTCACAGTGAAGTCTTGCTTCGTCACACAGTGTCTGCCCTGATGATAGAAGCTGCATGCTGCTCATTACCATACTGATAGACAAACACGCTAAACGTGAACCACTGTCATCACCTTTTATTACTATCTGGTCATAACAAAGCATCCATAACAAAGCGTCAATGCTTTTTAATGTTGTGTTTTTTTATTTATTTTTATTTTTACAAGTACAAACATAATAACTGTTTGTTGGTGTTTGATTTTTATAAAGGAACACATGACTGAGTTAGATAATATTTCAGATCATAATCTGTATGACTGTCTGGCTCTCCTCCCACGCCCCTTCTCTCCCCCACCCTCACCCCTCTGGTTATCTCAGGTTGGAGGCAGCAGATGCAGATCAGTGATGTGACCGACTATGCTGGTCTCCATAGTCCAGGATGGAGGGGGGGTAGCGCTCAGAGCTTCAGAGGCTCCCCAGTCTACAGTCCCCCCTACTCACCATCTCAGGTAAACACAGTTTCACCATTTACCTCGCCAGTTTGCAGATTTTCTGTGTACTGCCGTACATGCAGTTGAATAGCAGCAGTACTCGGAGGTCCGTACTGTTTGACTCGCTTCAGAAGGGTTGAAAATCGGCCAATTTAAGGCCAATTTATGCTTCTGCGTTGTATCAACTCCGTGGGTACGTATGTAGGTACGTGGAGAAATCGACCCTAGGCCGGACCCTACGCCGGACCCAACACCCTAGCCTGACGTGCACCTCTCAAAACATTTTATTGTTGCATTTCCCCTGACTCATTTCCTGGTTCTCCTTCTCCATAAAGCGCATTAAATCAAAGAGAGGGTTAACTTTTCCTGCTACAGATTTTCAACCGTGGTTAGAACTCTCTCACTCGCTCTACCACACACTCCCCACACACACACACGCCAGTCCTGCTATTCTCTCAAAGAGATCGACGCACACACCAACGCACAAGTATAAACTTCAGGCCACTTATGTAGGCTACAGCGAAAGCTCTGCGTGGAGCCTGCGCACAACCATGATTCCCTCTTTACAGTTTAGCGCAGCGCCATTGCAACCAAGATGGCAACGTCCGTATCCCAAATTCGGGGCTTCAAAACGGCAGTCCACAAACCGATGGGGGACGTCACGGATGCTACGTCCACTATTTTTACAGTCTATGTTTCCACATTGTTTTGCATTGCTATTTACAAGTGTAACCTACTTATTTCTCATACGGTTTCTATGCTCTAACAACCAAGCATCCTTATTTTACACATGTAGTTTTATGTGCTAATGTGTTGTAATCACAATTTTAGCAAATAATGCAACATTTAGGCATCTTAACCCTCGTGTTGTCTTCCCGTCGACCAACAAGCAACTTTTTGTTTTTCTGGGTCAAAAAACAAACAACGTTTTGGTCATCTTTTTCAACACTTTTATCGCTTTTCCCCCGATGTTTTTGGCACTTTTTTCAGTGTTTTTTTTCACTTTTATCAACGTTTTTTTGGCACTATTTCCGATGTTTTGGACGATTTTTTCAACGTTCTTTTATCATTTTTTTCAACACCCAAATTCAATGAAAGAAGTGAACTGATAATTTACTTTACTAGTTGTATGGAACCATCCACGTTTGGATGAAAGAAACCCAAAGTTTCTAAATTTGTGATATAGAAACTTTTTGAAAATGGGTCAAATTTGACCCGAGGACAACAGTCGGGCGAAGTTAGTTTTTTTTATATTGCATTTCAAACAGTTGGGTGCAATTTTGTAGATTTACTAGTTTTGTCACGTTTTAGACTTTTAACTCGAGCTTGTTAAAGTTTGTTTAAATTTGGACTCAATGCCTTGACTCGATGCTCTAAACAGATTTGCTTGTGTCAGACCTGATCAGATTATACCACATTATTTTTTTCAATTCATAACTTCAATCCAAAACATAACACAGGGTAATCACTTTAAAATCAGTCAAGACATCTCTGTTGCGATTATGTTTTTGTAACTCTTTCTGCATATCTGTAGATGTTTCTTTTCCACCTGCCTACCTCTCTCTTTTTTTTAAGAGTTGAGGTTTCTGCTCCAGCACTCTTATGGCTGGGTGGCATGAATGGCCCGACTGTTTACACCAAAACACAGGCTGTAGCCACACACAGATCACAAGACTGATGTCTGCTGGTGTGTGTGTGTGTGTGTGTGTGTGTGTGTGTGTGCTTGTTGTCCTATAGGACATACAAAAAAACATGTTATTTACTTTCCCCATCATTACTTTTTTTTATTATGTTGTTCTTTTTAAAAGCATGGGCATCTCTACCATCGGGGACAGACAGATAGCTCTGACATTGTCCCTTCTACTCCAGCCTTCCCAGTGACTCCTCCGACGCCCTACGGTAAGAGATAATGTCAAAATTGACTGTTTTTGGTGCGGGTGTGTCTGCATTTTAGAATCTTATCAGTGTCTGCTTTCTCTTCCCAGTGAAACATTTCTCAGAGCTTTCCCAGCTCAGGACTGGTGGACAGTGGGATCAACACAGCTGGACACAAGGTACACTTTCCCAAGAGTGTGTGCGTGTGTGTGTGTGTGTGTGTGTGTGTGTGTGTGTGTGTGTGTGTGAGACTGGCGAGAGCACTAGAGTTTAAACCCAAAGTCTCTAGCTCCTGATTGCTGCCGGACAGGGTTCAAGTGCCGGCTGGAATGTCCTCCTGGCATAATATACCAAAAACACACACACACACACACACACACACACACACACACACACACACACACACACACACACACACACACACACACACACACACACACACACACACACACCTGGCCTGTCCTTTGTTGCCATTGGCTGGATATGTGGGCATGGCTCTGTTTGTGGTACAGTTAGTCTGGTCTGGCGAGAGGCAGACAGATGGCTTGTTTGGTATTTTTAAGGTTTGAGGTAAAAAGCGGTTGAAGAAGTTGAAAAAATGGATTGGGAAATCCTTTCTGGGCCCATGCACGGACAGCTAATACTGGACCTCCGCTAATAATAGTTGGCGGTAACAGAGGAAGAGACCACTGCAGGCAGGATGTCCACTCACGTCCTGTTCTGGGAGGGGATGGGAGGAGAGGGGAGGGTCTTTTGTTGCAGGGACATCCTGCCTGAGGAGATGTGTACTACACAGTTGCAGAAGGAATTTACCTCTTTCAGTGGTTGTGTCTCATATGTGATCTTAGTGGCTACAAACGTTTCGGGCTTTCCCGCAGAGGAATCAAAGACAACATATGAAATATCGAAATGTTCTACCTCAGTATCCCGACACGACTGCCTGCCTTAACCTCAGCCAAAAGTTTGGAGGAGCTGCTGACCCCTTAGCATATCGTCATCCATGTATGGATAACAAAAGTAGTATTTATGATGACCTTTTGCTCTGTATTGTAGACAGATCAGTTCACTCTTTTAAAGGGCAGTTCTGCCTGTTTATTGTAAACATGTTTGTCACAACAGAGCGGAAGCAGGATAAAGAAGGAGCTGATGAAAGAGTCATTATTGTGACAAAAAAAATCTCTGCTGGATGGACAGAAGAATTAACAAAGGACACAAAATATCTGGAGCTCACCCCGAGTTTGGGGGGGGAGAGAGACGAGAGTTTCCTGTTTCCCACGTTAAAGGCAGACGATTGTCTGGGAAACAACTTGCCTAGCCGGGAGAGAAACAGTCAGATTCCCCATTTAAATGATTTTTATTTCATGTTTAGAGTCCTTACTGTAATCACAGGTGGACCCGAGGCTACTGTAATGTGGGGAGTGATTACTGTGGGCAGCAGCAGCAACAGCAGCCCTGCTCCAGACTGCTCCAAAACAACAGTAGTGCACTCAGTCAGAGCCCTACAGCTGTGTTCCCACTGTTATCACCGGGCTAATCACACTGGGCATTGTGGGATCAACACACACTTCAGTATCCTGGTGACATAACGTGTTTTGAGGATAGGGATCACTGACAAGCAAAGAAATACGACTGCTAGGACTGCACCTGGACTCGTGGGCTGTCTGCTCCCGGATTTTAAAACAGAGCAACACGGCGGCTCGTTTTGGAAACTTTCGCTTATTTTCTGAAAATAGTTCACCAAAATGAGCAGGTATAATGTACAGTGGGGTGATCAGACTTTAACACTGAAGCTGCTGCTGGAAAAGTTGTTGATGACAGCAGTGAGAGTCAGTACCTCCAGGATTTCGCGATCGCGCCAATTCACGCGAATTCAACCAACCACAGTGACTTTGGTGCGACTCGTAATTTTGACCAATCACCGCAACTTTTCCACAAATTTGACCAATAACCGGAGTTTCCCGCAACTTCAACCAATCCCAGCAGTCCCACATGCCAGACTTTACGTCAGTATAATGTGACTATGAGAGCCACTGACCAAGCGAGAGTGAGAGAGAGCTTGTATCCGATATGAAGACAAGACTCGAACATCTCACATTTACCAACAAAACGTACAGCGAAAAACCGTGCAAAACATTTCAGACCGCCCTGCCAACCTGTATACATTTTAACATCAATGTACGCTGTAACGTTTGTTCACTCTAAAGTCAGCAGCTGCTGTTTCAATCCTGTCGGCTGTCTGCAGCGGGCGGGGCTGCTGCTCATACAGTTCCCCCACTAGTGATGCACACACACACAAACACACACGGTGGATGCAGGAGAAAAAGGAGATGAGACGACATGATGACCTAAATTGAGGACAGCTACGCTCCTTATTGTAAGCGCAATGATAAGTTAAAGTCAGTACTTTATCAAACCGTATCAATGTGTGTCGCAGCCCAGGCCAGGATAGTAAATTAACTAACAACGTAAAGATCAACAAGCCACTGACACATATGTTCAAATTTGATTCATTTAATAAATGATTATTTTTTTGTCTTAAATCCACCAGCCATTTTCATATTATACCAACATTTGCAGCATCCTGAGCCTTTTTGGTAAGGTTCCTAGGAAATCTCAGCCCAGAGATGTTTTATTCTCCCCAAAACAAGTTTCCTTTTTATTTTTTTAAAGAACTATACAAAAAAAAAATCACAACTTTTTTTACAACTTTCACTGTCTCCCGCAACTTCATTGCAACAAACATACAAAAGACATCGCAACTTTCATCGCAATTTTTTTCAAAAGCTCCCACAAAATCAGGCATTTTGGGCCGCAACAATCTAAAAAAAAGGCTGTGAAATCCTGGAGGGACTGGAGAGTGAACCAAAAAACAATGATCTGTGGGTTTGTCAGTACGAGTATCATTTGATCCATTGTTAGTATAAAAATAGGTGCATCTTTAAGATTTGAGTTATGCTCGAATTTCACATACATATATACATAATATAGTATACATGTTGTATAAGCATCTCAAGACCTATATGTCTATAGAACTACTAATTATTTAACCAAATGTCTCCTAGTTAGACCTATCGGCGGCTTCTGACCTGCAATATCACCAAATCAGTGCTTACAGGGATCACTTAAACAGATATGCCACATGGGCTCAATGTTTTGGGGCTGTTAAGAGACAAACATGACATCTGAGAAACCACGCTGCCTATAGCTTGAAGTCATTGTCGTTCTGACTTCATCCATTTGGTTTTAAAACAATTTCATGAACCTAAAAAGGTCAAAGAAAGCAGTAAAAAGCAGAGAATTTCTTCAACCAAAGTGAGAAGCACAGAAATAAGCAACATTCTAGTTAATATTAGACAAAGATTTCACCTAATGGCAACAGATTGATGACAGTCTTTACATCTCTTCCATACTTTAGCCAAAGTCACGACCCAAAGATGAACTCCGCTGCTGTCTCTGTACTTTCATTTCCTTGCGATGTTTTGAAATGTTACATAATAACATTTCCTTTGTGTACTTGTGGCCACATCAAAATAAACAGTGATATATACGGAGAAGCTCTGAGCCAGCGGAAGCAGGTTTCAGCCAAAGGAATGTAGATGCTGTTATGAGCTGAGGCAGATGGTCGGTTCAGACAAACACTTGACTGTCTGAACCTCGGGGGGGTCAAAGGTCAGGAGAAAGTACGGGCTAAACCTCTCCTTCTCCTTCAGATGATTGGATTTGTTGTCAGTGATGAATGAGAGAGAGATGATACATCTTAAAGTGCTGCTATTGATCCTGAACGGAGACGTTTTGTAGTCGAGTTACACTGATTGTGTGGTCAACACTTAAAGTCACAATTAGTGACCCAAATGTAAATAAAAGGAGTGAAAGCTGCAAGTGCTCTAACATTGAATGAATTAATACACTTTTGACAATTATTTTAAAGGAACAGTTCAACATTTTGGAAAATGATGCTGACTTCCAAATCGTATACTTTTTCTTTTTTTACTTTTTTTACTTTTAGTACTGCAGCTGCACTTAAAGGTACGCACTGTTGCATGCAGTATGCGTACAACTGGGACTTGGTCAAAACTTTGCGTCGTCACATTGCGTCGCAGTCCGTAGCGCAAAATTTAAAGTTGAGCTCTCATCTGTCTGTGCTCTTCCGGCGGCTCAGAAGATGTGACTTATCTCCTGCTCAGTGCCTACTACTTCGTCATTACATTATGCCTTGAACTTTGACCCTCTTGCTCATATATTCAGTCCTGTATTGCAGTCCGTATCCCGGAATTTGAAGTTGAGATGTCGTCTGTGCTCCCTTGGCGGCTCGGTCGATGTGACACTATCGACCACCACAGTCGATTTGACATACGTATTGGGACCTATTAAATCTTTTGGGGTTTTGGAACAGGCCCTTTGATGAGAAGCTCAATACCACTCACATATTTGTCTGCTAGATATTGAACTGGAGCCAGCAGCCGGTTAGCTAAGCCTAACATAAAGACTGACAACAGGTAAACAGCTAGCATGGCTCTGCAAAGGTAACAAAAGCCGCTAAAACAAGTTGCCATGTGCTTCAATTTCCGATTAAACAAAGGATATGTTGCGTGCTAAGTATAGAGCTTTAGAGGTGCTAGTAAGCAGATTTCGTTACAGTTGGAGAGAGCCAGGCTCGCTGTTTCCCCCTGCGTCTTTATGCTAAGCTATGCTAACCAGCTCCGAGTTCCTGCTTCATATTGAACAGACGGATTGAACAACTCAACATGAAAGTCAATAAACATACCTAAACTATCCAGCTATTCCTTTAATACAGCCACAGCAACAGCTTACTGTAGGTTTATTGTCTTGTTTCTGACAACTTTAAAGCTTTCTGTTTACATCTGTCATCTTTGACAACTGTCCTGTAGCTTCATAAAGGAAGACTTTGGGTCTTTAAACTGCTAAGTGAGCGCCATAGATGGACAAAGCTCATTTCCTGTGAGACGGGAAAGGTTAAAATAATGCACGCAGCACATGTTTCCATTGAAAAAGAAGTAAACTCAACACATTTCAATCAAGAAGATTAGACACATGGCAGGAGACACGGTCACTGTGTGTCTGCATGCCTTTGTCTCTGTGTTTGTGGTAAGCAGATGGTGGGAGTGGACGCACATGCCTTGACAGAGAGGCCATAGAAACCCCCAGATACCCCCCCCCCCCGTTGCATGACCATCAACCACCACCTCACCACCACCGTCACCACCACCTCCTCCTCTCTGGTCCATAAAAGGCCACACATGACCTTTGATCCCACTGGAATCCATTCTGATTGGGGGGAAAGTGCTGGCAGTGGCCCAGCAGGAACAATGCTCAGTGGTCAGTGAGAGGGAGGAGGGTGTGTAGACATGCATGGAGGGGAGTGGAGGGGTGGTGGGGGGGGGGGGCTGAATTCTCTACCTCTAGTCCCTCCCTCCATACAAACCCCAGAAGTTGAGCGGTGTCACAACAAGCCAGGAACAAACGAGGAGCTTATTTTTTTTCCATCTGGGGGACGAAAGGAATTGTGCATGGCGGCGAAACGATCCAGCCCCTGACGAAAAAAAAAAGAAAAAGAAAAAACCTTCAGCCAGTCAGGCTCAGAGTGCTTTCTGGAGAAAGAGAAGAGGAGGAGAGTGGCAATAGGGAGAGTTTCATTCACACTGGGAGGCACCACATACCAGAGAGAGATAGAGACTTTGGAACAGGAAAGGTGAAAGAGAAGGAGTGATCCTAAAACAGGAAACATAACGAATAACGGGACACTTCAGAGGGTGTCACATCATGACTGCGTCTCTTGGTATGTACGAGCATGCACACAAGCTTTTCCTCGCCGCTGTCGCACCAAATGCATGCTTGGGTCTCTGTGAATTATAGTGTCTAGACCTACTCTTTCCGTAAAGTGTCCTGCGATAACTTCTGTTATGATTTGACACTATGTGAATGTGTCTAGTCAGAGAGCTTTAAAGAGTGTGTCTGTGTGCGTGTGTGTGTGTGTGTGTGTGTGTGAGATTGAATGATTTTTCTTCACGTGTAATCAAATTCCAAATCTCTCCAAGCAGTTTATGAACTCTTAACACCTTTTACTCTCCTCCATGCATTCTTGATTGTTTCTCCTTCTCTCACTAGGCGTTTTGTCTCTCTCTTTCTGCTCATTCTCTCTCTTGTTTATCCAGCGTCGTTATCTCTGCCTCCGTCCCTCCTGGGAATTTTAAGGAGGGCACACATGCACAGAAACACTTCCCATCCCTCCTCCAGGCCGCTGGTATTTGCAGACAGCTTCTGGAATTTTTCTGTCAAATGCCTTTTTCTCTTCTCCAAACACCCCCTCCGAGCCTAATCTCTCTGTCTTTTTGTGCATACAAAACTACTTGTTCTTGTTCCGGGCCAGCAGCATCTGGCAGCCCCTCTGACATCTCACACTCGGTGGGGTGATGAGATGGTTTGTTCCACTGCGTCGTTCATGATCTCATCCTGTTAAAAGGCTATTTTGGCCTCCAGCATGCCGTCATGGAAGGCTGATGTATTGGTGGTTAACCGATGGAGGCTGTTTTCCCCCTTTTTTTCTGCACTACTGACCTGAGCTGAACCGAAAAAGCCTTTGAAGATTCAAGTTTTTTTGTCGGGGTGCTTATTGCTTCCTACATCTCCCAGAGCTGTCATACACGATAAAACAACATCTTGCTGAACCACAAGTTAACCAGTACTAAACTTTAGCAGAAGATTCATACAAAAAGAACGCTGGAAGTCCAGCACATATTTTCCACACATTGAACCTGAATTATTGAGCACAACAATGAACAAACTGACATTGTGCTTGATGCCACTTATATTAAATGGAATTCCTCATCTTTTAGACTTCTATGTTAAATATGCCCTACGGGAGATCTGTGGTTTTGCAGAGAGCAAACACAACTAGAGCAGAAACAATTAGTGGATTAAAGTTCATTAATAATGAACGTCCGTTACGTTCAAGCCATTGCCAAATGAGTTGCTACAAAGCTAATTAAGACTTTCAGCTCCACACAACTCTCTCTGTATTTCTCAGTATGGCTATGTTCAGAAGATTGTGACTTTCTCGCGCAGAAACTCGAGTGAAGATAATGACGTCTTCTGAAGAGTCCATCTTGTTTTTTTAATCCTCCGTGTCCTCCTTGGCTACTAGCAATTGTGTGGAGGAGGGGTGGGGGGGTGCGCGATCACGGAAGGCTTGTATCATGTGGACGCGCCGACAGTTTTGTTGTCGTTACTTAGAATTCCTCACAGGCGCAGCAGAAACTACGCACTATAGCTTTAATTTGTCGATGGACAGAAACATACTCAGCAACTTTTTAAGTCGTTCATCAAACCAATATTCTGTAGTTTAAGCTTCTCGTTTGTGAGGATCCTCTGCTTTTCTTTGTCTTTGTCGGACAAAAACCAACAACACCTTTGACCTTACAAAGCATATTGGATAACGCTGGAGCAGGAATGTTTGGACAGTGTTGAAAGCAGGTTGAAGACATTAGCTGCCACATGTAAGTTTGGAGAAAATGGATAATTTCCTCGGGGACAAAGTTATTGGGGAGTGCTGTTCTGAAACGCTGTACAGAAGTCTGCTGTGTGAGAAAGATTTGGCTTTCACAGCACTGCAGGAAACGAAGGGCAAAGAACACTTTAAGCCAAAAGGATGGAAAATGTTGACAACACAGTGGACATAAGGCCAGTACAGGGTGCAGAGACAGAAAGTGGAAAGAAGGAAACAAGGATTTTGTTCTTTAGAGCGTTAATTAACAAGTTCAGTCTGCGTGAGATGTACCAGAACAGCAGTGGTTCTACATGTGATGATGTAATGGGGTCTGGTCTACAGCATTCAACAACATTACAGAGCCCGTGAAACTACAGGCAGTATGGAATCTATATGCACACTAGAGCCCGACCGATAAAGGATTTTTAAGGCCGATATTGATACAAATATTTGGTGATTTAAAAATCCAATATTCCGATATATTGGCCAATATATATATATATAAAATGTATTTATAAATTTATATTTATGAGTCCTCACTAAAATAATATGATAATGCAGTTTAAAAATAAACTTATTTGTTTTATTGTCACAACAGAACAGAGGAACATAAAAATATATTAAAGTTCTGATAAATAAAATGTATAAAAATACAAACTTAAAATATGAAACTTAAAGTCCTTAACACAATAACAATAAAAAACACAATAACAAAAAAAAACTCATAACATGGTTGAAGGGCGAATTCATTTATCGGCCATTATAAATGCAGATACCGATAGTTTGGAAAATGCCTAATATCGGCCGATATATCGGTCGGGCTCTAATGCACACCATGGGACGTGAAGCGTGAAGCAGAAAAATATGTAGTTCAGTAATTCACCCTGACTTTGTGTTCATATAAGTTGACTTCTTGTTGGGAAGTTATTTTCTTTTTTTTTTAAACATTTGCAAAGAAACTCCTGCACATTCAACTTGCAAAAATACATTTTTATAGCTGGCAATGTTTCAGTATACTAGACCTTACTAGGAGGTGCCTGTACCAAACCAAACACCACCTACTCCACATGAAATAAGGGAAGATTACATAATATTCATTCACATTTCCTTTACCATAGATATAGCTTAAGCTTAAATACAAAGCTCTATCTATAGTAATGGGAATGTGAATTAATACTAGAAAATGCATTTCCTGCAGAAAATGCATGTGAATGCTGAATAGCTAAATTGCTAAAGCTAAACTGGATTAATAGCTTAAATCCATAAGAAGAAGTTGAAGTAGTGAGAATAGTTGGAAAAGTGGGAATGGTTTGAATTAGTATGAATTTCATTGACAAGTTGAATAACACCACTAATGTAAAAAAAAAAAAGATGGAATAATTAAAGTTTTAAAAAAAAAAGCTAACGCTAAAGCTAAACTGGATTGCTGGTCAAAACGTATAAGAAGAAGGGGAAGTTAAAAGAAATGTGGAAAAGTGATAATTGTTCTAATAATATATCTTTCAAAGTTGAATAATAGCCATATTGTATGAAAGCTGTAGGTGTTACAACAGTGGCACAGCAGTGGCACAGCAGTGGCACAGCAGTGGCACAGCAGTGGCACAACAGTGGCACAGCAGTGGCACAGCAGTGGCAAGCGAGCGACATCCCTTCGGCACAAATCACGGCACCACAGTGGTAAACGTCTGCAGACTGCAGTTCAGTGCGGCTGCTTTTTTCTCTCTGTCTATTTTAAAATGAGTTGTGAAGACTCATTTTATGAATCAGCATTCACACAATTATGTAATCTTGTTTAGTACCAAAATGTTGCCAGCTAGGGAATTTATTTTTGCAAGTTAGACAGTGTATGGGAGTTTCTTTGCGATTTTCGACCTAGTCGTCCCCCTCCGACGCACCTGTCTTACGTTATGGATGTGCAAAGTATTGTTTTGGTAAAAAGAGTAAAGATTGTTTTGTTTTTTTACCAATCAGTAGCAAGTGACATATTTTTTTCTTCTGCTTCTTCAGATGACACAGAAGCTGTGTTACGAGTTGCTCTGAGCAGTTACGTCAAATTTTCAAGAATATTCACGGCTCAAGTTTTAAAGTAATATCTATTTAAGAGTTGTTATTTTTGTTGACTTACAACCACTTTGATCAATACCACGCTTGTTGCCGTTTTCCCTGCAACACAGCTGCATGCTTTAACTACTGATGTGGAGAACAACTTATGATCCATGATCACTTCCCCAGATGGATGATGTCTGAGGAATTTCACTTCAGCTTCAAAACATGATCAAATAACTGGGACATTATTTGTAGTTCAGACTTCCTTTGGACACAAAACACACTGATGTTCATTGTGAGCTTGAGGAAAACATCATTTCTCCACATCAGATCCTAAACTCTGACTGTGGGATGGATGAAGAGAGTTATTCTCCATGAGTCAAACTGTCTCTGACTGCAGTTTATAAAATCATTCAAGCGATCATTCAAGGAGCAATCCCCTAAATGAATCGTCGTGGATATAGACTTAAGTCATCAACTCGTTATCAGAATAGTTTAGACACCAATAAACACCTCGGTGGTGACAGTATTCTCTCCCGTAACCTTTTCTTTAAACACTTGTGTGCCGTTACCCTTCACCCTGTTTCTCTCCCCCCACTTGTTCAGCCTTATTATTCTTCACTCCCTCCTGAGCTGGCTCGTAACTTTAGCCTCTCCTCTTCCACTTCACTGAGCCGATGAAGCTGTCTGACGACACACCCAAAAAGAGCAGAGGAACTGATTTACACACGACCTCCTACTAGCTTGTCCTCTTCTACAGAAAAATGCTCTGTTTCTGAATAGCAGGAGGAGGGAAGACGCAGCAGGGTCTGAGGCTGACTGATTTTTACTGAAGCAGGGACGACAGTGGGAGACAACTGATGGCATTCTGATGCAGCGCCAAGTGATACTAAGGAGAGAGCTGCACGTCCTGTGGCAGAAATCACTCAATAATTCTAAAAGCTCTACTAATTCTTATTCTTTAATCAAAGGATCAGGTAACTATGTGTTATGTGAAAGGGGTCACAGAGAATTATCACAAACTCTGCAGCTCTACTGAGCTTTTAAGCCTCTTTCAGCTCATAGTTTTTAGTCTTACTACACTACCTGCCCAGTGCCAAACAGCAGACAGACACAGAAAGTAGCTGGTGAACAAAGTGGAGCATCTAGCAGCTAAAGAGTAAGATCATTTTTAAAGAGTGGGTGGAGACCAAACCAGAGCTAAAAGGAGAGCAAATATTGGACTTTGTGGTATTCATCTGGCCAGAAATGTATCAATTAATGCTGTTTAAAACACTGGCAGAGGATTTAGTAAATATTAATTATAGGAATTCCTGCAGTTTCAATTGACAGCAATAGCTTTAGAGGCCAATACTCAGCAGCAGCATTTATAGTATAAATAACAACATTATTGTGAGACTGAAGCATGGCCACATTCTGAAATGCAGTTTCCCTTCACCCTGCATGCTGGAAGTAGGTGAAATTGTGCCAGAAATCCTGACTGCATCGGCTTTACACACCTGAAACTCGCAAAAAGGTGAATTGAGTCCTACTATAACTGAATATTGTATCCTCATACATTTGTATGATCTCTTTCAGAAAGTTATGCATGCATATGCAAAGTTACGCATTCTGTGCGTTATCCTACGAATGTCCAGCAACATGAGCGATTAGTGCCTCTGCAGTCCATCCATCCACCTTGACCTACGGGACTTTGTTGCTCTTTACACTATGTCACCTGACTTCCTCCTTAGAGGCAGAATTAAATAGTGAGCTAACTTTTCGTCGGTATAAGTACGAACAGTGAATGAGAACAGCATGATTGGAAAATATCGGCGCTCAACTTCCTACAGTTGTCTTGAAAGTTTTATTACCCAAACTTGTATCCCTAATACTGACTTTTTTTGTTTGTTTGTATTCAATAAGATATTATTGATAAGATATAAGATGTTATAGTTTTAGATTGACACCAGCCAGTTCAGCATTTCATCAGAGTCCTGCATGGTGAATGATCATCCTCTCAGAGTACAGTTAATACCTGGGATTTTAATTTAACTGTATGGACTTTTAGTGGGCCTCAGGATCACAGCAGGTGTCTTCCTCCTCATTGGGTTCCTGTTTCCTCTCAGAGTTAGCTCCCTTTCCCCTTCATCCCCCTGAGAAGCTGCAGCCTGTGATCGCTGCGAGCAGCTGTAACAGGCCATAGACCTTCAGACCTGTCAGCCACAGCCTGTGTGTGTGTGTGTGTGTGCACATCCAAAGGTCTTTGCACTCACATTCCTGTGGTTAGCGGGGAGTCTGCAAACCCACTATTGTCCTGCATCGCTGTGTTTATGCATGTGTGTAGGCCCAGCCTTCTGTCTAATGCGATGCTGCTCAGCGAGTAAATGTTTGGATGCGTGAGTGGAAGAAATAAAGCGAGACAAGGAGAAGCGTTTCTTTGTCACACTCACAACACAAGGAGCTCTGTAGCTGAATGTTTCTCATCTTTCTTCTCTGTTGTTTTTTCTCTGCCTTGCCTTTCATACCCAGTGGTGGAAGAAGTATTCAGATCCTTTACCTAAGTAAAAGTCCTAATACCATGTGGATGCAACAACAGTGTTGTTGTCATTTGTTAGAATTCCTCATTGGGGCGACAGAAACTACGCACTATAGCTTGAAGTAAAAGTATGTAAGTATTGTCAGGAAAATGTACTCAAAGTATTAAAAGTAAAAGTGCTCAATGCAGAAAGATCCTCACATTTTAGAAACTGGAAACGATTCAAATAGTTCTATGTTTAATTGGCTAATCATTTCAGCTGGGTATTGTTGGGTAGTTTAATGTATAATAAAACATTGTATTTTATAAACTACATATGTTTTGTGTGCAGACATATTTATCTGTAAAGTAACTAGTAACTAAAGCTGTCAGATGAATGTAGTGGAGTAAAAAGTACAATATTTCTTTGGGAGATGTAGCGGAGTAGAAGTAGAACGTGGCATGGAAAGAAAAGACTCAAGTAAAGTACAAGTACCTCAAATTTGTACTTAAGTACAGTACTTGAATAAATGCACTTAGTTACATTCCACCACTGATCATACCATTCTGCTTAGGAAACCAACTGCATGGTCTGAGGTGGGAAACATGAAGAGAAATATTATTGGTTCTATTGATGCATGGGATCATCTGTGTACAAAGCATAAAGGAATGCACACAGGTTCAGTCCGAGCCATATAACCGTTACTCTCTGTGATCGGGAAAGGAAATTGGCAAAGAATTGGCTGGTAAAGGTTGTGCCCACATGGGTCGGTGCCATCTGGAATTAGTTTTAGTTTTGCACGGTTCAACCCAGACTGAAGAGGCTTTGTGCTCACTCGGAGCTGCGCGGGTGCGGAGAAAACAACAGAAAACACACTGTGGAAAAAAACTTAAGGGGAAGTAGACTCAAAATGTTTAGAAAAGAACAGATGCTAAAGTTTGTCAAGTGTGTTTGCAAACATATTCGTGTATGTCTTTCTCTACTAAACTAAATACAATCTATATACACAGTTCTGTACATGGAATGAATAAACTAGTAGCTCAGTTTAAATTAAGTCAAACTACTCAAACAAACTGAGCAAAAGAAATGTTAAATGTTGTCTAAACACACGCTCCTGCACAAGTGCTTTGTCATAAAATTGGAAAATGTATGATTTTAAACAGAAGCTGGGAACAGTATATACATGGACAAACATTGCTGTAATTGTGCCAGAGTTATCCAAAAGGCTGTTTCCCCCTGTAATACATCCCACAAAAACTATCACCATCAGTCGTTTCAGCCAATTTACCCAATAATAACAATAATTCCTTCTAGCAGACGTGGGAATTATGACTTGAAAACTCCTAAGAAAGTGGTTTGATATTAATTTAGACAACTCCACAGGGAGAGGAAGAGAGTCGACAAAATGTCAGACTTTAAAGGTCCCATGGCATGAAAATTTCACTTTATGAGGTTTTTTAACATTAATGTGAGTTCCCCCAGCCTGCCTATGGTCCCCCAGTGGCTAGAAATTTAATAATTTATACGGTTTATTGATCCCCAGTGGGGAAATTACAATTTACACTCTTTGTTAGAAATCACTACACACAGGCCTGAAATACACACACACACATACTCAGGACCTATTCATGCACAAATGGAGAGATGTCAGAGTTAGTGGGCTGCCAGTGCTGGACCAGCACCCTGAGCGGTTGTGAGGGTACTGTGCCTTGCTCAAGAGCACCTGGCAGTGCCCAGGAGGTGAACTGGCATCTCTCCAGCTACCAATCCACACTCTGTACTTTGGTCCGTACTGGGACTTGAACCTGCGAGTATTAGGGGACCACTAAGGTCTATATAAAAGAGACTTCAGATACAGTATTAAGGGACCACTAAGGTCTATATAAAAGAGACTTCAGATACAGTATTAGGGGACCACTAAGGTCTATATAAAAGAGACTTCAGATACAGTATTAGGGGACCACTGAGGGTCTATATAAAAGAGACTTCAGATACAGTATTAGGGGACCACTGAGGTCTATATAAAAGAGACTTCAGATACAGTATTAGGGGACCACTAAGGTCTATATAAAAGAGACTTCAGATACAGTATTAGGGGACCACTAAGGTCTATATAAAAGAGACTTCAGATACAGTATTAGGGGACCACTAAGGTCTATATAAAAGAGACTTCAGATACAGTATTAAGGGACCACTAAGGTCTATATAAAAGAGACTTCAGATACAGTATTAGGGGACCACTAAGGGCTATATAAAAGAGACTTCAGATACAGTATTAGGGGACCACTGAGGCCTATATAAAAGAGACTTCAGATACAGTATTAGGGGACCACTAAGGTCTATATAAAAGAGACTTCAGATACAGTATTAGGGGACCACTAAGGTCTATATAAAAGAGACTTCAGATACAGTATTAGGGGGACCACTAAGGTCTATATAAAAGAGACTTCAGATACAGTATTAGGGGACCACTAAGGTCTATATAAAAGAGACTTCAGATACAGTATTAGGGGACCACTAAGGTCTATATAAAAGAGACTTCAGATACAGTATTAGGGGGACCACTAAGGGTCTATATAAAAGAGACTTCAGATACAGTATTAGGGGACCACTGAGGTCTATATAAAAGAGACTTCAGATACAGTATTAGGGGACCACTAAGGTCTATATAAAAGAGACTTCAGATACAGTATTAGGGGACCACTAAGGTCTATATAAAAGAGACTTCAGATACAGTATTAGGGGACCACTAAGGTCTATATAAAAGAGACTTCAGATACAGTATTAGGGGACCACTAAGGTCTATATAAAAGAGACTTCAGATACAGTATTAGGGGACCACTAAGGTCTATATAAAAGAGACTTCAGATACAGTATTAGGGGACCACTAAGGCCTATATAAAAGAGACTTCAGATACAGTATTAGGGGACCACTAAGGTCTATATAAAAGAGACTTCAGATACAGTATTAGGGGACCACTAAGGTCTATATAAAAGCATCCAAAGAGCACCATGTCATGGGACCTTTAACACGAGAAACTTTCCCTTTCCACTTTCCAACTGATAGCCATTGGATTCTTTTTAACCACAACCACAATTGTTCCCTAACCCTAACCGAGTGTTTGCTATTGCCACCATGACGATAAAGCTCCCCTAACGCTAATGAAGTGATTATTGTAACCTATATTTTGTTAATTATCTTTCCCCTTTTATGCCCTAACCAAACCGTATCCATGGCATTGTAAGATCAGAAAACAGTTGTAAGGGTGACTCTTTTGGAGGAACCAACAAAGGATTTTGCCCTGGTGATCTCGGCACTTATATGTATACATGTTTATTTTGTTTCCCCGGACATATGCCACATGTATTATAAGACTTGCCAGAGATGCCAGCTTTCAGTACTCAACAGACGTATTTTAACCGAAACTTAGTCTCGCTTTGCCAGACTATCCTCCATAGCGCTGCAGAGGAGGGTCTTGCTAGTCTACACAGCATTAAGGGATGGGAGAAAAACGTGCTCTGGTTTATTGGCATTTCTTTAAACCAATCAAAATCGTCATGGGCGGCGCTGAGCTCTGCACGAAGTTTTAACATGAATAGTTTGAGAGAGAGAGAGAGAGAGAGAGAGAGAGAGAGAGAGAGAGAGAGAGAGAAAGCTCTTATTTTGAAAGGGAAGGGTTTCCAGAATATTAATGGCTTTTATATTTTAATGTGTTATGCATTAAGAACATTAACTTTGTTCACTTCATTTGTTTTTTACACTGGGCGCAGACTTTTCTTTCTCCCCAGTTTTCTTCATACACATCTAGCTGAAAGTGAGTAGCTATGGATACTGGAGCAGCGTGGATACAGGGGGTGAAAGGTGTGTTCGGGTGTTAGAACGACCAGCAGGGCCTCACAGAGCAGAGTCTGGTCTGAGGGTCAGAGGTCAGGGTGGGGTCAGCCGGTGTTGCCACAGTTTGGGCTGCTCTGTAATTAAGTGGATGAGTCGGGATGAGCCGTGGAGCAGCAGATGTGACAAACTGCGGCGAGAGAGAGAGAGAGAGAGAGAGAGAGTCAGCCGTGGGAACAGAGAGAGAGAGAGAGAGAGAGAGAGAGAGAGAGAGAGAGAGACGAAGCTCGGCTGCTTTCTGGGAATCTTCCCGAGAGAGACAAACTGACAGGGACTGTGGGAATGTTTGAGGAATCCTCAGTGCATTCCGCTCACTTTGTTTTTTGTTTTCTGCAAACAGCAACAACAACTATAACCATAAATCTAGACTGTCTTTGTTTTCTGAGCTGTGCACGAGTACGTGATGAGAGTTCGAGGTTCGACCACAACATCACCTGCTCTCTGCTCTTGACCTTTAACCCCTAAGAGTTCAAGTTGAGTGTTGACTGCCTGTGTGTGGTGTGTCCAGTGATGGAATATAACTAAGTACATTTACTCATACTTACATTACTATATTGTACTTTTTACTCCACTACATTCATCGGACAGCTTTAGTTACTTTACAGATGAAGATGTTTGCACACAAAACAGATGCCATTTATACAATATGTTTTATTATTAAATAAACTATCAAACAATACAACGGCCTACAAGTCCAGCTGAAACTATTAAATTAATAATTATTGGCATGATTTTCTAAATCATGTTTTAATGTTAAACATACATGTGTCACAGTGAATCCTCAGGATGAACTGTATTTCTGGATGGCTACCTTAGTGACTACCTTACCTATAGGCCAGTAAGCCTATCATCAGTGGGGATTTATACATATATATTATATTTGGAGGCCCCCCCCTGTATTGACTCTGAGGACCCCCTAGGGGTCCCGGACCCCCTGTTGAAGATCCCTGCTCTTAAGTACATTGCTGATGATACTTACATACTTTTACTTAAGTAACTTTTTCAATGCAGGACTTTTACTTCTAACAGAGTATTTTTACACCGTGGTATTAATACTTTTGCTTAAGTAAAGCAGCTGAATACTTCTTTCACCACTGACGATCAGATTCTTTTCATAGGCTCTTTGGTACGAACAAAGGAAACCGACTTTATATTTATTTTTTAGATCCTGCTTTGACCTCCATTACCACCCGGCAATAATAAGGTGACAAAAGGAAAGTCTTCGGAAGGAAACTTTTCTGTAAACAGGCTCTGTAAGAAGTGCCTGTCAGCTTTATCTCATTCTTTTTCATGTCAGATTTGTACTTTTAAGGCGTTTGTTTACATTGTGGTTTTTTGTACATTCATATAAGTAAAGGATCTGAATACTTCCTCCTCCACGGTTATAGGGTTCGGGTTTTAACAATTTTTAACGTGACTTTCCCACAGCTGCATGTTTCCCACACACATTTCTATAGTGCCAACATTATGTACGCTGTATCAGATGTCCATTAGTGTGAACTTACTGGCAGCTGCTGTGAGCGGGACTCATTAAACATACTGAGTTGTGTTGTCTGAGTACAAGTTATGTTTTGTTGGTTCACTTTCTCTACTATAGGAGAGCACAATACATAGATCGGTTTATTAGCAAATGAAGAATATGACTAAGTACATTTACTCAGGATTTGTACGTAACTTCAGTTATTTTATTTTTCGACTTCATTTCAGACAGACATTTTTTTACTCCACTTACTCACATCCATTTGATTTGGCTGAAGTAATATTGCAAATTAAAGGTTTGACGTACAAAACATGTATTCATTTTATAAAAGATGATTTATTGCTGACAGTTAAACAACTAGTTTAGCTCTACTTGGGCTAGCTGTAACATTTAGCTTTGCTGGTACTGCTCTTCAAACTTTCAGATAGTCTTATAAACGTGTGTTGCCGACGCATCATACAAACACTCAAACATTCTTCAAATTCATTACCAGCCCCACGTCTGATTATATAGTCCGCTCCAGATGATGCAGCGCATCCAGTATGATCACAAACAAAACCGAGAACAAATTCCTCCATCTCAAAGTGCTTGAATGGAGGGAAGGAGTGTAAGAGAGAGGGGGGGTGGTGGTGGTGGGGGGTAGGGAGGTAGAGAGCCGGCCGAACAAGGAGCTCTTTATAAAGATTGACTCTTTACACGGTGACTCATCGTACTTCACAGGCCAGTCTGTGGCCTGAGGAGGCCTGCCCTGGTGTTTGCTGAATGACACACTGTGTTGTCAGAATGTCAGGATGTCATGTTGGGATGTTTGGAGTAGCCTCCCTGCTCCATCTCACACACACACACACACACAGACACACACACACACACACACACACACACACACACACACACACACACGCTATTGTACCCTGTCAATCTCTGCTTTACTGCCATGATTATAACGATGCGTTGCATGTACTGCCGATGCAGGTTGAACGAGGTCTATAAGCTTAAAGTAATGATAATTATGTGAGTAAGATAAGCAGTTTGATACCTTTCTCATGCCTGTACTTCAACTATGATGCTGTAGCAGCGACCTAGCTTAGCATAAAGGCTGGAGGTAATTGGAAACAGCTAGCCTAGCTCTGTTTAAAGATGAAATATGTACGCCTACCGGACTCGGGTTGTATGAGATGCAGAAGACACATTACTACACAGTATTTATTTATTAGATGTGAATCATTCAGACTGATTAAAATGAGGATGTTCTTGCTGAAACAAAGACACTTTACAGCACACGGCAGACGTTTAGTGCTATTTTGTGGGTGAAAGAAAAGTTGAGATTTTGAGAAATAAGTCTGAAAATATTGACAAAAAGGGATGATGTTATGAAAAACAGTCGCAATTTTGGTTTATTTTACCGGAGTACCTTGAAACCACTCTCAAGTTATAGAAGAAAGTGACATGAGATAAGACTGCGGAAAAATATGATGAAAAAAATGTCCTTGCTGCCAGGAATCATTCCCTGAATAAATAAGGGATAAAGAAAGTGTCAAGTGACAGGTGAGTGTCTTTTCTGCTGATATACGTTGGTTTTATAATCCAAACAAAGGTTGGGTCCCAACGAAAGCAAACACAGGTACCAGTTAGTAGTAGTAGGCAGTTATCGTGGTTTATGGAACAAAGTCACATCCTGGGTTTTTACAGTACGCCTGGTTAGTGTTTTACATGTGAGAACTGTGTAGTAAAAGAGGTGTGACATTTTTTTTTCCTCATCTCTTTTTTTGTCAGATTCCCGGAGTTTCCTGGACAGCATGAACCACGCTGGCAGCTCCACAGAGGGAGAGCTCTTCAGATCAGAAGTGTCGGCCACTCCTGCTTCTTGTCAGAGGATCTTTGGCTCCATGTGCTCCATGTCATCAGACAGCCCCCTCCCACACACAGACAGGTACACATGTCTGTGGTCTATATACAAGTTGTTTTTTTTTCGAAATCTTTGGAGCTTTTTAAAAGTTTTTAATTCAAAAAAAACATTTTTGTCGCCCTTTCTAATTTTGTTTTGACTTTTTAAGAAGACGATCGTTTGACGCCGAGAAAAGAAAAAAACTTCGTTGAAGTAAAAAGTTAAAATATTAAAGATTAAAGTTCTAAGGTACGAAATACTTGAGTTTTTGTTGTAAATTTTTTTGACTTTTTTTGTCACCTTTCTTGAGTTTTTGTTGCCTTGTTTTTACTTTTTTTTTCAAAGTCTTTGGAGCTTTTTCTTTTTAAGTTTTTGTCACTTTATTTGGCAATATTTTCAACGTTTTTGTCGCCCCTTTTTTTTGTTTTTTTGGGATGTTTTTTTCAGTTTTTTTGTCGCCTTCCTTGAGTTTTTGTTGCCTTGTTTTCAGTTTTTTATCCGTAGTCTTTGGAGCTTTTTTCAACGTTTTTGTCGCCTTTTTCTGTTTTGACTTTTTAAGAAGACGATAGTTTGACGGCGAGAAAAGAAAAAAACTTCTGTGGAGTAAAAGTTAAAATATTAAAGATTAAAGTTCTGAGATACGAAGATTTGTACGAAATACTCGAGTTTTTGTTGTCAATTATTTCGACTTTTTTTGTCGCCTTTCTTGAGTTTTTGTTGCCTTGTTTTTAGTTTTTTTTTTATCGAAGTCTTTAGAGCTTTTTTTGGCAATATTAAAAAAAAAAAATGTAAATGTACGGGCTGGCTAATGGAACTACAAACATGTTACATTGTTACATCTATATCGTGGAAACAA
Source organism: Sander vitreus (assembly GCF_031162955.1). Taxonomy (NCBI): domain Eukaryota; kingdom Metazoa; phylum Chordata; class Actinopteri; order Perciformes; family Percidae; genus Sander; species Sander vitreus. The sequence continues at coordinate 2,462,854 of NC_135863.1, forward strand.
TAATGTCAAAACAAGAATTGTGTGCATGCTTACATCCTCTCTCATACACGCGGGACAAGCGATTTGCAACACATTTGCAAAGTAACCCACACACAGTATGTATGTGTGTGGGTTACTGAGGATAGTTGTTGATTATTTTTGGTATTCCATTAACCATGTTTTAGTTCTGATTTTGCTCTACGTATGCTGTGTACATCATAATTATCCGCAGTTACAGGATCATACTAAACCTTCTTGGAAGAGATGTCAGTGATCAAGTCATCAAAGTCAAACTCCTGGCTTCTACAAAATATCCAAATGTATTAATACACAGGCCTACTCTTATATAAACTGCATTTTTTTTTACACATATTTCTACTCACTTAAAAAGAAAAGAAAAAAAGAAGGCCAAGAGCATCCTTGACTTCAGAGCCCAGTCTGCCCTTGTGGGTTGTATTTCAGCAAGAAATCTACTTAATTACTCTGCAGCATGAAGAGAAATAGCTGTATTTCACAAATTGTCCATTGGAACTGCATGCTGTCCTCAGAGCTTTGTTTTGAAGAGCAACTGCTGCTCCTGCACAGCAGAACGTCACCAAAACATCAGTTTACAGAATAAAGTTAGCTCTGCATTGAAAGTGCTCCTGCTCCTTCTTCAAGATAAACTTAGTTATACTTCATGCTGATGATCGAAAATTGTAAGTGAAGTGATTTTGCATCGATTTTGAAAAAACATTATTTTTCCTATAATCGATTTGTTACTTTTTACCAATGATTTGCCTAAATATTTAGTGCGGTACCGCTGACGGCGACTACATCACATCCGTTTCCAGCAAAACAGACCGAAAGCAGAAAATGCATATAATCCATGTTATGTACTTCTTTACAAATGAAATAAATGTCAGACTGACTGAAAAGAAAATCGCAATACTCAATTCTATTGAAATGCAATACTTAAAGAATCACACATGAATAGAAATCGCAATACAAATCGAATCGTCACCCATGTGTCGTGAGAGAATCGAACCGGGACAAAAGTTTCTTGTCCCAGCCCTAGTGATTAACGTTTATCCATTTCTAATGTCTTCTAACCCTTTCATTTAATTGTTCAAACATTAGTTATGAATTATTTGGACACCTGTATGCCTTTATTTCCACTTCTCATCCAGCCTCTCGCTCCTCTGCAGCTCCACTCCTCCTCCTGTGTGGCACGACCGGACTCCAAGCTCCCTGAACTCCCCGTTTCCCCCCCAGCCCTCACCTCCTCCCTCCCTCAGTACTCCCAATGCCCAGAGCTCCCCGCGGGGGGCTCTGAGAGGCCTGGGCAGAGGCCCAGGGGTCCGCGGGGAGACAGACAGCGGAGACTTGTCCTCCTTGTTGTTGGGGAACGGCAGCCTGGAGCACAGCCTGCTGGAGGCCATGGAGGGTCTCGGGAGTCTGAACCTCGGGAGAGACGGGCGCCTCCCTCCACTGCTGCCTGAGAAGAGGAGAGTGGGTGAGGGGGGGGAGCTCAGCTCCCGCTCCCCCTCTCTGAGTGGGTTTTCTAGCCCTCACAGTGGCAGCAGTCTCAGCATCCCTTTCTCGTCCCCCATGACCCCCGACCCCCTCAGAGGACTCAGTGGGGCCCAGTCGCCCGGAGCAGGTATACTGTCACAGATTGTTCTCTTTATGTCTGGCATTTATTTGATTCCATCTCCCTCTTATAAATGGTCAGCTAACCCAAATGACAAAAACATAATTGATAAGTGACAACATTGCGAGCTCATTCTTTAACTTGGAAGTAATTGTTTGACATATATAGATAAATACATCTTAAAGTCCACTTACTTACTTATTCTGGAACTTTCAACCACATCTCACAATCTTTTATCAGCAGGTAGAATTAATAAAAAGGATATATTTTTTCCACTTAACTCTAGTCAGTCCCTGTCCCTTACATAAGAGCGTTCCTGGAGAGCTATCTGAACAGGCTAGCGGCTACTGCTACATGAACTAAAACAGAACTGGTGCACATTTTATCACAAGTAAGTTGCTGCAAATTAATTTTAGGCTACAATAATGACAAAACATCTCCTGGAGGGACTGTAGAGGTCTTAAGAGTACATGCTAAATATGTTGCTGCCATCCCAATACAATGGAGATACATTGAATTTTAATTTTGTTAATCAAAAATTAAATTAAATTACATTTGTAAAACTAAACAGCCGCTTGTCAATGTCTCGGCTACTCTGCAATCCACAAAATATGTTGTTAACAAATATCATCTACTACTTTTTCACTTTTAGCTCCAATGTAATGTATAACAAGGTATTAAAGGGAATTTTGGGGATAAAGCAAGTCATGACAAAAAGTCATCATGCTGTATTTAAAAAAAAAAAAAAAAAAAAAACATATTTTGAGAATAAAGTTATAATTATAAAAGAAATGCATTTTAATATTTTGGAAAACAACATTTAATATTTGGAGAATAACCTAATACTCCTTCGTACTGCCTGCAGCAAAGTCTTTGGATCATTGTGAGTAACCGGGACATTGTTACTGGAACTACAAGTTGAGTTTTAAAAAATGTTCTCTGAAAACAAATCTGGTTAGATATAAATAGGGTTGGGTGATAATACATCTTTTTGTCATTTGGGTGTACTGACCCTTTAACCAGTCGCCCTCACTTTGTTTTTTTCTGCCCTGTCTTATCATATTTGGGCCAAAGCCAGTTTGAAACCTAATATAGAGTCTTAATCTCTGTCTCGCAGACTTTGGCAGTAAGCAGGACACTGTGAAGTTTGTTCAGGACACTTCCAAGTTCTGGTACAAGCCCGACATTTCCAGAGACCAAGGTAAATATTGGTGTGGAACAGGAGAGCCTGTTAAACGGACACTTCAAAGTGGATCATTTGCCCCCTTGTGCAAAGCTTTGCTCCTTGTACACCATGAACTTGATGATTCTAACTTTAGCTTATCTGTGTTTCCTCTCCCCCTCTGCTGACCTGCTGAATAGCCATCGCAGTGCTGAAGGACAAAGAGCCGGGCTGGTTCATTGTCAGAGACAGCCATTCGTTTCGGGGGGCGTATGGATTGGCCATGAAGGTGGCCACGCCTCCTCCGTCTGTGTTACAACAGAGTAAGAAAGGTAAGCTAAAGCTCACCATGTTACTTTACAGAAACTCTAATATTATATACACACTTTTTATGTCTATCATCATGTCTACATCCACAAGTGGGCGCCTGGGAAGCTCGCCTGGTAGAGCGTGCGCCCATATGCAGAGGCTCAGTCCTCGCCGCAGTGGGTTCAGTTCCGACCTGAGGCCCTTTGCGGCATGTCATTCCCCCTCTCTCGCCCCTTTCATGTGTCTATGCTGTCCTATCGAATAGAGGCCTAAAATGCCAAAACAAAGATTAAAAAAAGAAACATCTTCAAGTAGAACACAAAAGAAAGCACCTCACGTTTTAATTGAGATTCCTTCAGCATTATGAATCAGCCCAATGAGAAGTTCATTCATCTTTTCAGTGATGTTCTATGTGTCATACGATGTGATTTACTGCATTTTATTAATTAACTTTTATTTTCCTTTAAATTAAATTTATGAGCAACTGATATCAAGACCATTCAAGGGGATCGACACATTTTTTGTCAGGTTTAAATCTCCAAAATGTTCCATCTACAGTTATCTTCAGTAACAACATATTTATACTGAAATGTTGTCTGCGTCTCTGCGGTAGGGGACCCGTCCAATGAGCTGGTGAGACACTTCCTGATAGAGTGCACGCAGAAAGGAGTTCGTCTCAAGGGCTGCCCCAACGAGCCGTACTTTGGTAAGAAAATTTCGGCTTTATTGAGTGTCTTGGATAGTTTCTTACATTTGGTGGCAGTTTATATAATATCAAACATATATATTATTGTAGATTTTCTAGGTATTCTAGGTAAAGTCCCATATTATGCTCATTTTTAGGTTCATTCATGTATTTTGGCTTTCTACTAGAATATGTTTACATGCTTTAATGTTTAAAAAACACTTTCTTTTTCTCATACTGTGTGTCTGAATATTCCTGTATTCCCCATCTGTCCGAAACGCTCCGTTTTATCGCCATTCTCTTTAAGACCCCCCTCCCAAAAAGCGTTTCTGGGTCTGCTGCATTTGCGCTCTCTGAGATTCTTTGCACCGTCATTGCAGTCGGGGAATGACTGTAACGGCATTGTAGCAGCCCTTTCTACCGTACTGTACTATAGTTGTGACATCACAACAGTACAGAAGTCTTGATGATTCATTTAAGTAGAGTCAATATTGGCTGAAATTTGGGGCAGATTGAACAATGGACAGTCTAGTTATAAACCACTTCCTGTTTCATGGCGTAACGTGGAAATTTGACGCCTTGCCACGCCCACCCGGTCGACTATAGCTAAAAAGCTTCGCAATCGTGGCCGGGTTTGCTCAGTGGTAGAGCAGGCGCACATGTACTGAGAGGTATATGCCTCGACGCAGAGGTCCAGGGTCCGACCTGTGACGATTTCCTGCATGTCTTCCCCCTCTCTCCCCCCTTTCTCACCTAGGTGTCCTGTCAAATAAAGGTGGAAAAGCCCAAAAAAATAATCTTTAAAAAAAAAAAAAAAAATAGCTTAGCAATTTAGCTTTGCCAAGGTCTTTAGATAGTGTTGACCAATTTTGAAGTCAATCAGGTTTAATCAGTACAACGCCTGAAAAAAAGGTTTTAGAGGCTTTTTTGTAAGTGATAGTACATATGCCTACCTAATTATTTCCTCTGAACTATAGTGAAGAAAAAGCAGATAATAGCATTAAACAACAATACTAACAGTGACAGTAAAGAACCAGAGCTCTCCCCCTAACCCAGGTCCACGACTGTTGTACTCTTGGTACAATAACACTTTAAAACTGAGCCAACAGTCCCGTGAGCAGTTTACTTCCTCAAGTCCATGTTAATAGTCCACCAGGATGGACACACTGAGGTTAATATAGTACAGTATCCCAGGATCATAATGTGTTTCCTGTGCCGCCCTCTACTGGACAGTGTGATGACGTGGAGCTGGCTCCGTTATTCATCGGTCTAATTTAGATAGTAGGGTTTGTTTGTTTGAGAAATGTTTATAATGAATGTATTTCTTTATTTGTCCTGTCAGGAAGTCTCACAGCTCTGGTGTGTCAGCACTCCATCACTCCTCTGGCTCTGCCCTGTAAACTCATCCTGCCTGACAGAGGTAAGCTGCGTGTGTGTGTGTGTGTGTGTGTGTGTGTGTGTCTGTGTGTGTGTGTGTGTGTGTGTGTGTGTGTGTGTGTGTGCGTGTGTGTGGGTGTGTGCATGTGTGTGTGCCTGGTACGAATGCATCGCTTCAGGGCTGCGACTAACAACAATTTTTATTTTCGATTATTTTGTTTATTATTTTTGTTTATCGATTATTTGATTATTTTCCCGATTAATCGATTAGTTGTTTGGTCTATAAAATCAGAAAATAGTGAAAAATGTCGATCATAGTTTTCCAAATATTTTTTTATGTCCACAACTTAAAGATATTCAGTTTACTGTCACAGAGGAGTGAAGAAACTAGAACATATATTAACATTTAAAAGGCTGGAATCAGAGAATTTTTGACTTTTTCTCATAAAAAAACGACTCAAACAGATTAATCGATTATCGAAACAGTTGGCGATTAAGTTAGAGTTGACAGCTAATTGATTAATCTTTGCAGCTCTACATCGTTTGCATGCATAGATGCTTTTTGTGTGTTTCCTGCTCAGTAAACTCTGTACATGTTGTTGCATGCAGACCCGGTGGAGGAGCTGACCGACTCGCCTGTACAGACGGCGACAAACTCAGCAGCTGAGCTCCTCAAACAGGGAGCAGGTACAGGACAGACAGCGCATATGTACACAAATACCTGTGTGTTTCTTTGACATGCGTAGTGATCGGCTCCTTTTAATTTGATGTGTTACTGTGCAGCGTGCAACGTGTGGTACCTGGGCTCTGTGGAGCTGGAATCTCTGACGGGACACCAGGCGGTTCAGAAGGCGACCATGATGACGCTCTCCATGGACCCTCCGCCTGCTTCCACCGTCGTCCACTTCAAGGTGTCGGCACAGGGAATCACGCTCACCGACAACCAGAGGAAGTGAGTGTTCATGTACAGTCTGAAACACACACACATACAGATACAGATGTGAATTCACACGGACTGTGTTTGTTCCTGCAGGTTGTTCTTCAGGAGACACTACGCTGTCAACACCGTCATCTTCTGCTCTCTGGACCCACAGGGCAGGAAGTGAGTGTTCTGACACTAATGTCGTAATTTGTATATACTAGTGCAGTGCCCATTTAGTGCTTTAAGTCTTTTGCGCATGCAGGATAATTTGAAAGAACCACACACATACAGATATGCACACACAGAGTCCTCGCTTTATAGTTAGCAGGGGCGGTTATAGAGGGGGGTGCAAGGGTGGCCAGTGCCCCCTTAATATTAAGCCTTTATTTTTTCTAACCACTTAACAGCACACACAAATATTTATTATTAATATTTATTAATAGAACATTTTGCACAGAGCATAGAAAATGTTTTGAACAGATAATGGATCACTATAAAATAGAACTATAAAAATGACTCCTGGTGTGGGAAATTCACACACATCTAAAGAGCAACGTTAGAACCATTTCCTTCTTTTCACATCCAATATCCCAACTAAAAAACTGTGATTTTGGTTTTTGGTGTCGTCCCTCCACGCCCTACTTTTTCCTTGCAGGTGTTGCATATTGCAAACTTGTTATCTTCTGCACACACGCTGAAGAATTTCCAAACAGCTGACATGTTGCAGGTTAATTCACGAGGTTCCCTACATGTGCGAGAATAGCGCCGATACGCGCTTCACACCGCGAGCGGGTACGCGCGACACACGGCGGAAAAGTTGAGAGAAAGGAAAAAGAGACTATGCTGTCGCGTCCGTGTGTGCGTGCGTCCTTGAGAACTGTAACTCGTATAACTTATGTTGTCAGTTAATTGTAGCATTGACCGGCATTAAATCGGCATATGTCAGACTGACCTGCCGGTCGCCGGTCATGGCCGAGCACGTGAAATGTGAATCTCTACTTAATATATTTTGGTACCCCTAAAATCGCATGTGGCCCCAGCCTAGCCCCTCTAAATGAAATGGTCTAGAACCTCCACTGATAGTTAGATTCTAAAAGAAAGCACTAGAATAAGCACATGCCTCCACCTAGGCTGATGGCCACTCCTACAACCCAACCAGTCACATGAAAGTGGTGATGTATATACAGTTAAAAAACAACCTTGGAGGTAATGGGAAAATAATTACTCAACATTACTTTCTATCTCTGTGTCACGTGGTGCAGTGATTTGAGAAAACACACTGTTGTTCCTTCTGTAACAATAAAAGAAAGCTTAGATTGAGATTTCAGATCAGACAACTGGAGGGCTTGACTAGTTACAAACACCACCAAAAGTCTCGTAAAGAGTACGATACATATATTGACTAAAATTGGAATACTGTACTTTAAATATGAACATTTTAACAAATGAAATGAATACATTATCCCCCAATCTGGCAAAAGAAAGAAACAATCACAGCAGTGCATACATTACAGAAAGTTTCAGATTAATCATTTCAAGTTTCAAATAAATGGCTTGTAAAAGTCCAAAGTCGATAAGCAGCGACTGTTGCCGTGGAATACTGTATATTATTATTTGATAAGCCCTTATTCTGCCATGACCATATTTCCAAGGAAAAGAGACTGACATTTATATTTAATGTGATATTAATGTACAGTATCTACTATGTGATGGCCAATAACAGCGTGATAACTTTATTATGTTCAAATGTTGCAAACAGATGGACAAGAGGCAGCGGTTCTACTGCAAAGTAAGTCCATTTTCTTTACTGCATGTCTTGTCTCTTGCATTGCTCTCTTGCACCCTGTTATGGTGCATTAATGACTTTCCATTATTTCTTATTTTACAAAAAACTGCATCTTCATTCACATTGATAAAACAAATAATTTGATTGCAGAAAGAAAGACATAACATGCCATAAATAGATGCAATAACTACCACCATAATACAGTTTAATTAAAACATTAGTAGGATATATCTTGGTTTCACGGAAATTGGCCAAGTTATTAAGACTGTTTGATAATGTGATGTTCAGAGGGTTCAGCACCCAGGATCAGATCTTTAAATGTCAAATACTACAGACTGTAATGAAGTCGTCTGTGATTAGCTTAAATTCATGTCGATTACAATAAATTCCTTTGCTGTCACATTTTCAAGGCAGCATAGAAACATTCATAAATGATTTGCAATTATTGTCCTGCTTGAAAGCTCAGAAAATCTGTAATCATTTTGGGTTTATTAGAGGTGTTCTAAGCGATGTCACGTGTTTTTTAGGCTACAACATTTTTTTGTCACATACAGCAAACATCTCCTCACTATCCGCGAGCTGCCTGTCCCCTGAACACACTGTAAAAAAACGCGGTCTCTGTAGACAGCCCAGGCTCCACAAACGCCAACAAAAACAAACTGCGCCAACCTGCACCATCAAACATAACAAACAGTGTTCCAGCCAATAACCGACAAGAAGGATCTGGGGGTGGGGGTTGGGGGGGGTTAATGTGTGGAAGCATGGAAGGGAGGGGACGGGATGAGGAGGAGGGAGGGGCGAGCTCGCCTTGTTTTGTTTGAAAATACTTTGAACGTCAACAAGAAGTGCCGTCACCCAACATCGCTTAGAGCACCTTTAAAGAGTCACCAGTAGAGAGATGACTGGAAATTAGCGGATAGAGAGAGATTGGTAACGACCGGTTTGGAACGGGGAACGTTGGCATTTGTGGCCACAAGGGTGCCCCAAAACTGAAAGCTGTAGCTGTGAAATGTATTTTTGCAACATATTGAGAACATGGATAGACAAAAGGAAACTGCAAACCTTTAACAGTGACATTTAGCCTATAAAGACTTATTACTTTAAGCAAGGTGCTCAACCTCTACCTGCTCACGACTGTAATTTGTAAAATGTAGTTAAGCTCTATGTATTTCTGTCTGTCTCTGTCCTTTCCTTCCAGGATCTTTGGATTTGTCGCCAGGAAATCTCAGAGTGAGACTGAAAATATATGCCACCTGTTTGCTGAACACGACCCCGAGCAGCCGGCGAGCGCCATCGTCAACTTCGTCTCAAAAGTTATGATTGGGTCACACAAAAAGTGAGGAGAAAGAGACTCCCTGCAGAGTGACCAGCCTGGACCGGGGACCCACTTCCAACCCCTAACACACACACGCACACACGCACGCACGCACACACACACACACACACACACACACACACAAACGAGTGTATATGTAAATATGAACCCACACACTCCAGCACCTGGTCCTGTTGGTCCATCCTGCAGAATTAACTTGTGTATTTTGTACTGACTGCACTGCAGGATGCCGCCCTCAGAGGGAGCCGAGGCTGTCATGTATAAAGTTTAACTCTTCAGCAGAAGGCTATAACTACTTTGAAGTGCTCATATTATGCTCATTTTCAGGTTCATAATTGTATTTAGAGGTTATATCAGAATAGGTTTACATGGTTTAATTTTCAAAAAACACCATATTTTTGTTGTACTGCAAACATTGCTGCAGCTCCTCTTTTCACCCTGTGTGTTGAGCTCTCCGTTTTAGATACACTGTGAGGCATCGCACTTCTGTTCCATCTTTGTTGGGAGTCACACATGAGCAGTACCTAGGTAAGGACTACTAGCCAGTCAGAAGCAGGGTATGAGGGCGTGCCATGCTACCAGCTAGCTGAGCATTATAACGTGTGTTACAAAGTGACCACGTTTGTCTCTGAAGTAAAGGCTGGACTACAGTAGAGCTGTTTGGAGCAGTTGGTGAACAGTGTTTTCTGTTGGAGATGGTAAGTCCCTTTGGGGTGGACTTTGGGCTTTTTCACTTTGTAAACCTATAACGTGCACAAAAAAGATATATAACACAATAAAGGAAAGGTAAAAAGCCAAAAAGCATAATATGAGCACTTTAAGATGCATCCTTGAAAATGTTTGAATTTCTTTTTTTTTTATAAAATCATACAGACTTTTCCCAGAGAATTTAGTAAGAAAAAAAAGATTTTGACCACTTTATCTGACCTTTATCTTCAAACGTACTCTAAATGTACCATACACTGACTTTGCCTGTTGCTGACAGGCACAGCTGACAAAAACAACACATTTACTTCAGATTAAACCTGGAGAATATCTGATATTCTGCACATAAACACATATTTTTAAGTATGACTATAATTCTAAAAGCTTTTATTTGGGTAAAAATGTGTAAATCAGGTTTCAAAATCATGAAAAAGACAGTAATGTGGTCTCCCTGTACTTAAGATGGATTTATTGTGTTGTGTTTATAGTATTTATCCCTTTTTACAGATGTGTGAAAGTCTTTCTTTTTCCTAAATATACTTGTCATATATTTTTGTATATTAACATACTGTACATTAGCATTTAAGGCGGTGAACCTCAGAATTTAAACAATTATGTGACATATTTTTGTAGTATTTTAAGGTACTACACGTGCTGCCCGTGTATACTTGTTGTATGACTAATATAGATGTCAATATGTTCCTTTTACAGAAACTCCAATACAGATTTATGTAAAGTATCTGTGTCATGAAAAAGGAATTCTGATTTTCTCTAATAAGAGATCAAATACAGTCACTGTGAGAATGTCTTATTCCACCTCAGTCTTTTTTACATTCCGGCCACAGCTTCCTCTATTCAGCACAGTCATCTTGTTTTGCTGATTTGTAAATGAACGTTGATCAGTTAACCGAGGCATCTCTAATTGTGGCACTGTGTCCTCACAGCAAGAAGGTTCTGGGTTCGAATCCAGGTGGTTCCGGGCCTTTCTGTGTGGAGTTTGTATGTTCTTTCCATGTTTTGCGTGCTCCGGTTTCCCCCCACCATCAAAAAACATGCACTAGGTTCTCCAGTCAGTGCCATTGAGCAAGGCACTGGCTCAGATCTGGATTTGGTCCCCGGGCGCTGTAAATGGTTGCCCACTGCTCCCTTGAGGGATGGGTTAAATGCAGAGAATGAATTTCGCAACATGTATGTGACAATAAAGTACCTTTACCTTTACCTTATCTTATTAAAGCGTTGGTGCGCCAAAGTCCCATAAAGAAAAACCTTTTCTTACTTCTTGGTGTCTAGCCTAGGCATGGGCCGGTATACGATTCTGACGGTATGATAACCTTCAGCAAAAATATCACAGTTTCACGGTATTGCAATTACAGCATTAAAATGTATTATTTTTTTAATGTCTGTGTAAAAATCTTCATTGAACACAATGTATTTTATGTTTAAACACAGTGAGACGGATTACTAAACTGCAGTTTCTCTCTGCAAATAATTAGTGTTGTCACAGTGACACATGTTGGATGCACACAAACAAAAAGCATGGAAGGATTTAGGACAAATAAAACGAAATGTATAAGTCAACAGATACGAATCCAAATATCCATGTAAGATAGAAAACACTATGCAACATATTCAGAGGTTTTTCAAGGTTTTGAACTATCAGTCCAAGATGTCTGCCAGAAATCTTCCACTTTGGTACAATGGAGGAGAATGACATTTTGTCGCTTACATTTTAAACTGTGTGAACAGTTTTTTTTAATGAAATTAATGAGTTTTCTTTTTTTTTGTGTGATTAACAATTTGACCTTAATGAGTTTTCTAATGAAAAGTGTTCACTTTCTTTCTGGAACGACACGTTGGTGGTTCATTTTTCATCAAAGGATTGGGCTTGTGTCATTTTTGTATTTGTTTTTATTGTCAACAAATCTCATGAAAAGACCAAAACCAACTTTATTGTCATTCACAGAAAATGAAATTTGTCATCTGCATTTAACTCATCCTATAGGCCTACATAGGAGCAGTGTACCTTTTGGTCATTTGATCATGGGAGACTGACCTACCAATACTGTACATGTTTTTGATGGTGGGAAGAATCCGGGGCACCCACAGACACACACATACAGGGAAAACATGCAAACTCCACTCAGCAAGGACCAGGGAATGAACCCAGTACTCGGCAGTGCCTACTTGCTGTGAGACAGCAGTGCTAACCACTGAGCAACCGTGACAAAAACAACACGTCCATCTCTTAAAACTTACAAACATCCGTCTGTGGCTCTCAGACCCATTCTTTAAAATGTCACAAATATATAGTTTCATTGTTTTAGTAATTTCCTAAAACAGCTGATCCCTGTAGTTTTTATCAAACAATCAGGAGGAAATAGTGCATTTGTTGAGGACTATTTTCAGCGGTGGATTAATCCCCATTTGGCTTCTAGTGAGTATTTGTGGCAGCAGGACGGTGTGTATGTTCATTATGATGAAGGAAGCTGTCGGCAGGGTCAACAGTGTGGCTTATTGATGTTTGTTTTTTTAATAACAATGGAGCTCTGTGGCACATAGGAAGAATATGTATCAGCACACAATACTAATTAGCAGGATCAATTTATTGTTGGTTTTGGTCTTTTTATTGGATTTATTGATAACAAGTCATGTATGTTTAAAAACCAAATCTCAAAACCCGACAAACAACACTAAAATGATCTGCATGTCTAGATAAACTAAAGGTGAGAGAACGATTGTTTCATACAAGTTGTTTTATGATTTTGGGGGTGAACTAGTCTTGCTTTGCCAGACCCTCCTCCAAAGCGTGCTGAAGGAGGGTCTGGCTACTCCACACAGCATCCGGGGATGGGAGGAAAACATGCTCTGGTTTATTGGCATTTCTTTAAACCAATCAGAATCGCCATGGGCGGCGCTACACTCCGCACAGAGCCGCTGCAAAATAGTCGTGCGGGAGAAAACTCAGATTGGACAGATAGTCTAGCTAGCTGTCTCAATTTACCCTGCAGAGATCTGAGGAGCAGTTAACCACAGTCCTCAGAAATCCACCGGAGTTTAAAATTCCAACACAAAGAAAGCGGAAGGTAACGGAAAATACATGCATCCGGTGGAATTTCCTGCGGCACCGGAGCAATCCTGGAAGTGGAACGCGAAGGATATAGACTAGGTGAACTGACTCTTGAAAACAGTTGATCCACAGTTGTAGTTCATAGTTTTGCCAAAAGATGGCAGTAATCAGCCACCAAATTCCACACTGCAAACTGAATCCAAGAATGGAGCAGTTCAGCTCTCAGTAGAATGCACAGAACTTGAAGGTATTTCATATATCCAAATATCCTATCATACCAGCTTTATACCAAGAAACAGTTGCAGATGGAGCTTAGTAGGTCCACACATGCAGGAAGAACCACCCTCTTGAATAAACTTGGCAATGTCAAAGTGTGTCCAAGCTTGTGTGTGTGTGTGTGTGTGTGTGTGTGTGTGTGTGTGTGTGTGTGTGTGTGTGTGTGTGTGTGTGTGTGTGTGTGTGTGTGTGTGTGTGCGTTTGAGAAAGCGAACATCCCAGAAAAAGGTGGTTGAAATGCCTGATAGGCCTCCGGGTGTCTCAGAAATCTGCTGATCTGTCTGTCTCCAGACTCTGTGTGTTGGTCGAGAATTTTTAGAGGCCAGATCATCAGATACCAGTTTTGAATGAGGCTCTATTCAGGTTCTCTGGTCTCATTGGAGAGAGCCGAGAGCCGAGGAACTGGAAGTGGGACAGAGGCGTGGGGACGCATCCCAGTCCTGGAGGAATAGGGACAGCATGGAGGGTGGGGGGTGTGTAGCGATGGTGTGTGTGTGTGTCTGCATGGGGGGTGGGGGTGATTGAGGTGGTGGTGTTGGTGGTGGTTGGGGGGGTGTCGTGGTGGATGACCTCACCATTACGGGAAACTTTCCCACAGCCTGCACACAAAGAAGGCCGTCAAAAGGTAAAAAGAAAGGGAAAGAATAGAAATTTAACACAGTGTGTAAAACAGGAGGCAAAGTGTGGAAGAGGCTCTTTCGGAGGGGGAGTCGTCTTCCCTTTTCAGCGATCCACAGATTTCCGGGCTTGATAGACGTTTTAAAAAAAGGCCTGACAGAGAGTCTGCTCAGTTTGGCTCCCGTCCTCTCTCTGCTGAGTCACCCGCCGCCATTTTGTCCCCTAGCTGGACCTCTGATTGCACTTCCTGCCGAACTTCCTGTCAGGAGCAGGTGGCCCACCAGCACCTGGTGGCCCTGCGGTTTTCACAGCCGCTGCCGCTGCTGCTGGACGACATCACATTCCTGGCATTGCTCGCTGGTTGGAAATCCAAAGGCCGGCTTCCGTTCGGGAATGCCTCTCTCACAGAGTACCTCTCTGCCTCTGATCCCCGGCCTCCTCTCACTTTATTTGAGTTAGCTATTTAAAGCCCATGCTAAGTGCGGCGCTGCTGCTCTGGCTGCACAGAGGAGCAAACACACACTCCATCTCACACACCGAAACCACACCGGCCCACAAATAATCCCTCTCCTATTTTTAATTCGGTGGGCTGAAGGGACACAGCCTGCAGGGCTGACTGCGACCAGGCCGACAAACTTTCTTTTTTATTTGTTATGTGAAGCTTTGTTACCGCGCCAAACATGGTCAGTATGTGATCAACTTTCAGTGATATGACGATATAGTGGTACAAATTAGTGCAATCACTAATTGCACTGTTTATCACAGGTGGTACATACATTTACACAAGTACTGTGCTTATGTAGAACTTTGAGGTACTTGTACTTTTCTTTAATATTTACATGTATTGCTACTTGTTACATCTTCTGCCCTACATTTCAGTTGATTTTTTTGGTCAGCTAGTTCATTAAAGTAAAGTTGCGAATGCGGAACTTTTACTTGCAATATACTACGGAGAAGAGTATCTAGAGAGTGAAGTTGTGTGTTGGTAGTGAATGTACAGTGTAGGTTTCAGTTTTTCCATGAATAAATGCTACAGCTCCTCAAGACTAACATTTGAGGCTGTGGTTCATAATTGCCATAGGGTGAAACCTCAGGTTGTTTAACAAAGTAACATTGATTACACAATAACACTTAAGATAAAACATCCAGAGCAATAACATGTTGAAAATAGCATGATTACATTGAAAAGCATGTCATGTACTTTGCTACTTCAGTACACAACAACATACTAGGTCTAGACCAAGTCTTGTTTAACAGAAATACTTATTGTTAGGGTGAGCAGCATGCCCTTTAGTAGTCACATTAGTAGTCCCTTCTTTCTTTTGGCTGGCTGGTAGTGGGCGGAGCTTAGCAATTAACCTGGTGGCTCAGGTGTGATAAGGCTGCTGGGTAGCAGTGTCCTGTTGAGAGATTTTGGTGTAGAACAACCTTGAGAGTGGGGCTGGGACGATATGCTTTTGTCCCGATTCGATTTTTTCACAATACATAGGTTCCGATTCGATTTGTATCGCGATTTTCATTTACTGCGATTCCAGAAGTATTGCGATTCGATAGTATTGAGTATTGCAATTTTCTCTTCCTTCTTTAACAAAAACAAAACTCTAGAGACAATATATCATTAGACATTTCTAAAAAAGTAATTGTTTTCTAAAAACGAATCACGTCAGTCAGTCAGTCTGACATTTATTTAATTTGATTTCATCACAAAAGAAATCAGGATACATATACGTGAATCGATTTTTTCCCCCACCCTTACTTGAGTTTTGGTGTTGTTGGTTGGTTTTGGACCAACCAACAACAAAAAACTGGAACAAGAATCGCAGACAGACGCCGGGTGGGCTGACCGCTCCTGGGGAGGGTAAATATGGTACCATAAGTACACTAAAGGGAGACAAAATCGGTCAGAGCTAGCCGTTGTTGCTGAACGGAGGTAAGCCCACATACCACCCACTGCCGGCCAGCCTTCTCTTTACAACGCACACTTTATGTTAGGGAATTAACTTACCCTAGACACGCTAAGAGCCGAACTGTGTCATTGTCGTAACACTATTTGTTCAAGAGCTCTGTTTGTTTGTTCTTTTTATGTAAATTTAGGTTGGATCATTTGACAAAATATGCTGTGAATCAATAGAAATTTGATATTTTCCTGTACAGTTTATGTCTGAGTTAGCCTGGTCCTACCAGACTCTGGTCCATTTCATTTGTACAGAGAGTCTGGCCTCTCTCCATTGACAAGTGTTAACTTCCTTGAAGGCGGGTACTCTGTTGAAGTTTCAAACTATTGGATCTGCCCAGAGCCACTCTGGATCTGCCAAAACCAATTGCTAACGTTTGGTTGTGACATCGGCTTAGCATCGCTAGCGTTAGCCAACTGCTTCACCACTAACAGAGTGAGCTGGAAAATCAATCTTTTCCCGAACCCCGTGGGGAGGAGGGCCACAACATCATGGCCACCAACAAAACTCAGCAAAGATTGTTCTTGCTCGGGCTTTAACTTCTGGATATTCGGCAACGTTGCCACAACGGACCGAACGGCTTCGCTCGCATCTTTCTCCGCCGCCATTACGGAACTACAACTCAAACTAGCGCACGACCGACATCATCAACGTCATCGTTCTCAGCCACTCCCTCTGTTCGCTGATTGGACCAGTAAAGATTGGCCGGAGAAAACCCAAGAATATACTGCTAACCCAGACGACCTACTGAAGGAAAATGAAAATTGAGCGGAAGTACGTAGGAAGAGGATTTTTGTGTCAATGTGATGAACATTTGTACCGCATTTAGTTAAAAAGACATTCCTGTGTGGATAATTAACGGTTTCTTAACTGACATATCACTGACCCCTATTGGTAACTAACCCCTTACACACAAACACACACACCTGTATGTGAAGTTGTATGAGCAGGAAATCATTGTTACTCAACATCACGGGAGGTGATTCATGTTTTAGATTCATGTGTTTGACACAATAGCGAAACGTGAACACACCACAGAAATATGGTCCTAATACTCCGCAGCATCAGAGACTCACATAGTTTGTGGGTGTGGCTTTATGAACTACACACACACACACACACACACACACACACACACACACACACACGCCAATCAAGATTTCTGGACTACGTGCTCTCAGGCACATGCGAGAAAGCAGTGCTTATATGGCTTGCCTCTTCATTGCATTGTCTCTGGTATAACTGATTGAAACACACAGTTTCTGTACACAGACACAGACACACACACACACACACACACACACACACACACACACACACACACACACAAAAGGCCTGGGTAGTTGGGTATCAGCGTCAGTCTTAATGAACCTGTCTCCAGGGGGCGGGGCCGGGGTAATGTCCCACACAAAGAGCTCCCGCTGGGCCACCGAGCCAACCAGAGGCCAACAGATTAACTTGCATTACATCAGCATCCCCACAATACACCTAATGAGTGAGGGATTATTTCTGTGTGTGTGTGTGTGTGTGTTTGTGTGTGTGTGAGTGTCGGCTCTCATGCCATTGCGATTAAATGCGATGACTCACTTTTGCTGATTCAGTCAACTTACCATTTCAGTGTGGGATCAGCTGTGCAGGAAGACGTGTTTGGGGACAGACACATCTTAAAATACATTTTGCCTCCTTTAAGCTACTCTAATTAATATTTTATATAAACAATATATATATATATATATATGAACCGTCAGAAAATGTTAGCCTCTTTCAGCTCAGTGTTTTGGGTTGTATAGAAATCAATCAAAAGTTTCCAGCAGAAACTGTTTTCAACAAAAAAGATTCTGATTGGCTGGTGTACATAGGGGAGCATTGGCAGTAGTAGCTAAAGAGACGGATATTTTTCTCAGGAGTTAGTGGAGACCAAAAACACACCTAAAAGTGAGTGAATATCTAACTTATATTTATCAGGTGGACACAAACACGACTCTTAATCAATGCTAGTGTTGCTCAGTGTCTGCTGAATGTGTAAATAAGCAACTGTTGGCCAACACATTTACCACATTAACTTCATATAATACGTACATTTTGTGTTTTCAGCTTGTTCAGCTGCCCCTCCAAGTGGCCAAAAAGTCAATAACGCAGCTTTAAAAGGTCCGTTACATCTTGGGGCTTACCTTCATTGGGATGGTAGGTCTTATCTTACCATCATCTCAATGAGGACAACAAAAAGATTGTACTCACTAGGTTAATTTCTGAGGTGACGCAACTATATCACTAAAAATACGTCAGACAATCAGGGTTTTAGACAAACTTGTTTGTTAGAGAATTTGAAGGTTACATTAGGACCCAAACTGTCTGTTGTAAACACCCATCACAGTTTACATACCAACTTGCTGGTTCAACTTTGACATGCTGTAATTACTGTAGTTGTGCACAGTCCTTTTCGGTGCATGGAGTGATTATTTCCAACATTTCAGGTATGCTCACTTTTAGGGTAACCCTCAAACAAAGTGGTTTAGACCACCTGGATAAACTCTGATCATCTGACTGCTTGTGTTTCTTGCTTTGTTGTATTGACGCCACTGTGTTCCCAGATCACAGCAATTACTTTGCTGAGTATAATGTTATCATAATGACGCACAAAACTATGAAAACCAGACCAGAAGACCAGAAATGAAATAAAGTGTAATTTCAAAAGATTATTACACAACTTACATGTTAGTGTGCTGTGTGTGTTTTGGTTTGTGTGAGGAAAGTCAGTGAAATGGTGTGTTTGTGCGTCTCTTTGTGCTGTTTCCTGCCTCTCTGCACAGCGTTTTATTAGACGCAACGTACCTCTGGTTCACATTTCAACTATGGTTTTTTTCCATCTTCAGTTTCTGTGTTCAGTTTCAGTTTTCATTCTTTCTCCTTTTCTCTTTTATTTCCTGTCTTTTATTTGGATTTGTCTGTGCACTTAAAAAACTTTACAGAATGTGGGAACAAAGTAGTGAGTCTACGTGTATCTCCTGCGGAGAAAGACACATGCTCCCTGAGCTGTTTGGCCCTCTGCATCCAACTTTCTTTTCTTCCCTTCTTTCTGTTTTTTTTTTTTTTGCCCCATCAGTATTCTCATTCAGCATTTCTACCATGTGAGTTTTGGATACCATGACCCAGTTTTCTTTCTGTCTGCTGTCAAGGAAAGATAGCAGAGCTTTAAAAGGGGACCGGGACAGAGGGGTACTCAGAGTCAAATCAACAAATAAAATCAATCAGCTGATTAATTGAACATAGAAATAGAGACAGAAATAGAAAAGGGTTGTTTGGGATAGCTGCACAATGGGCACCAGTGTGGAGAGCCTCCACTACATCTCTCCACATCTCTCCTGTCACACTCTTCAAATGTAACCAGGGGTTGCCCGGGGTAATGGGGGGAGGAAATGAAGGGACGAAAGGCATGCGACTGCCCCCAGCAGCCTCTACTGTCTGATCGTCTCTAGGGCTGTACCGAATGCCGTTTTTTGAGCTTCAAAGCTACAGTGCTTTTCAACAGTGAATATTCAAAGCTTTGGTGGCAGCGGGGAAACCAACATTTCCAAACGTACCTGAAGGCAGCTTCATTTCACAGAAACAGAGAGAAAGAAAAGAGACAAAGCTAGAGATGTCACCTGCTGTTACACAACATCCTGGGCAGTTCAGTTCAACGATAGAGGCAGTGATGTTGTGAACGCAGCAATACGGCCTGACGAGTCTGATAGCCAGTTAAAGCAACACCAAAGATTCTTTTGTACCTTAAAATAATGTTTCCAAAATTGTTTCAGTGGTTCATCAACTCGTAACACTTCTGCATTCGCTTTGCGGCTCTCTATCTGCTATAACCACACTATGTAAGTTTGCCAGATCGGGTAGCGGATCTGTAGTTCGAATGAGACATACGACGGTAATGGACAATTCCGCTTCCAACCTGTAGGGGGCCCGAAGAGGAAAAGTGCTTTGGTGTTGCTTTAACGCTACATGATTGTCCACCGCAGCATGACGTTGGGTTGCTTTTCTCCAAAAAAAATTATTGAACTCATCTTTTGCTGCAGGCATTCAAAACAAACGGAAAGACATGCGATTTTTGCCGCACTGTCTGACGACCGACGCAGTGTTGCTGAGTGAATGCTCAGCCAGCCAGTGCCTCACTGTCTTGACATTATGCAAAACCGTACTATCTTTACCTTTATCATATTGCCTGAAAACAACACCAGGCTGCTACAGTATAACCATACAGACCTCTACACACTTGAGACTGCGCGCTTGTAACTCAACATTTCTCCGTTCTTGGCTGAGATGGACGACATAGCACTGCATAAATTAGCCAACGGATAGCGGTCATTTAAATAGCACCTTAATCCCGACAAAACAACACAGTGAATTTCAGCTTGCATGCACGTTTATATATATATATATATATATATATATATATATATATATATATAAAAACGAATATTCAAATCCCTAAATTGAAAATCCAATACCCACCCATCGAAAGAATATTAGAATATTCGGATCCAGCCCTAACCGTCTCCCTCTACAATCAAGGAACATTATTACCTGAGTGCAGTTCATGTTGAGGAAAGATGCTCACCTCCTCAGTCAATTGCTTTCCATTATTCCAATATTATGCTGTGATCAGATTTCATGTCATCCCCGATACTGGCCTGAACTGACAAGAGCAAAAATGAGCGTCAGGCCCAACAATTCTTTGTTTTATATCGTGAAGTGGACATAGTGTAAGACATCACTATCTAGGATGCCTCATAGTGGCTGTATCTCATGGCCCTTATTTGACAGCTCCTCGACTCCTCGGTCCTCGGATGAACTGAAAGTTGTTCTGTCCCTCCTTGGTGAAGGCCGTCTCAAAGCTCTTATTTCTGCCCGAGGAGCGGGCATCGAGGAGGGATCATCGAGGAGCTATAGGCAAGGATACACGAGAGCAGCCTTCCCAGAAGCCGTGCAGCTAATTGAGTTGCTAACTCCACCCAAACAGCTGATGAACTTGTGACGCTTCAGAGGGAAGGACGTCTCATCCCTCTAAAACACAATTGCTCGATGCCTCTCTCCTTCCATGATTCCCTCGAGTCTCTCCCGTGCCTCCTCGGTGGGAGGGACTAATATGCGAGGAAGGGAGGCAGGTGGAGGACTCGAGGCAATTTAAGGGCTTTGAGATGCACCGAGTGTCTCGACAGAAATGTGTTATAATGCTTTTGCCTTCCCTCGCCTGGTTTGACAACTTCTACAACATGATCCATTACATTGGCCCATTGGACCACAGAGAGATGTTCCACGAGAGCAAAACTGCCACTCTGATTATAAATACATAATCAACTACACTATAGACTATGAATATGATTCTTCAATTACATGGTTTAGCTTCCTTGTCTTCTGGCAGATTTGGGGGATAGAGAAATCGAAGTTTAGTTTGGATGCTTTAAAGAACTGACCTCATAATTTCAGGTTTAGGGAGCTGAACAGAACGATGTCTGCACCAAATGAATGTACCAGGTGAATTACTACAGTGCTGAGATCACACTGCAGACCTACTGCACCGTATTTATCAAAGCATGGAAACACTTTATTATTCAGACAATTTCGTAGTCTTGAATATAAGTATTCCTTTCTTTAAAAGGGAATTCAACTTAGTTTGCTTGTGTAATATTTTCAGTTATGTCACACCATTTTGAATTTTATAGCTATAAACATTTTTATTTCATTTATTTATAAGGATAACGCATATTAATCAACATTTCTGTAAATGTGCCAGTGTTAGCCAACCGGCAAATTTTTAACTGTAGTCCTTTGGCGGGATGTTTTGAGACCAGAGCAACAGGAAACAGCGAGACATCAGTACAGGTTAAAATTGACATACAGAAGACAACAAGACGCCATAAAGACAGCAAAAGTTGATACACTGACCTCATACATCCTCTGATCATGGCTGCTGTGTCCCTCATCACGTTGCAGTAAAGACTCCTTCTACTGAGCTAAAGCTGTGGCTGCAGGTTAGAGCTACAGTCTCAGCTGATGCTCTTATTCATTAGGTTTCTCTTTATAGCATGAAAGAAAACCAAATGCAAGTTGAGTACAGTTAAGTGCAGCGCGATCTGTCGAATTTGTTTAGATTTCCTGCTTAAATCTTACGTGTCATCGAGTGTTACAGGGTGACAAGTCACCAAAATACCCCTCAAGGATAATGAAGTGATTGTCGATCCATGTGACTCGCTTTGTAAAGAGGCAGTGTCAACTGGGGTTTATATCACAAATTTAGGATTGCTAAATTTAGCATGACTAGATTTAGTGTTACTAAATTATCAGGATCATTTACGAAGCCCCTTCGGACTCTAAATCAAGTCTTCTGAAGTAAAAAATAGCTCCTCTGGGTTAGTGCATTTTTCCACCTAACTTAATAATCCTGCCTTGTGAGACGGGCCTCCGGCATGATTCAGATCAAGGAAAACAAACTGCAGGCGCGAGTGTGTCCTTCTTCTGCTGTCAGCTGCTCTGGAGCGTTGAGCTTACTGAGGTTTACCATGATAATTACCAGATGTGTGCCTGAAATGGTTAATTTGTCTCCCAAAGTCTTTTTTACGAGGCTATTAGATTAAAGCTCATCTCTCTTTCTCTGAACTCTATTGACAATCCACCTTCTAATTTTCACCTGGAACAGCTAATTGTGTCAAGACAGGACTGATTAAATCTTTTCTCATTACTGAACAGAGGTGAGGATTCGGGTCGAGGCCAGCCAGCATCAGCTGTCAGCGGCTCTGTCTCCTCGCTGCCGGCACCTCCTCCTCCAGACTCTCTGGCTGTGTGTGCGCTGTGGTGTCATGCTGCAGCGGGGGTGTGTTCGGGGGTGTGTTTGGGGTGTGGTGGAAGGCGCGGGGGAAGGATAACAATGATGGCTGAACCCTTGACCTTCTGTTCGTGACCTGTTAGCACAGAGTCACCAGCCGGGTAAAAACCTCTTTGCGGCAGCGGGGGCAGACCCCCTCACGTGGCGACTAGCCTGCTCTTAGCATTAGCCTCGATTTCGAGGCCAGAGGGTCAGGGGAAGACCCTGAGCCAACAACTCTTTTTCTGAGCGCTCACATACCTGCATACAAAGCCCAATCAACTACATTTCTGCACACACACACAAAAAAAACAAAAGAAAGAAATATAAAACACAGGTAACCTGATGCACATTCATACACTTCAGCTCATACACACATACACTCATACATGCACGCACACACAATCCCATCCAGGTACTGTTACCTCTAACATAAACATCTACACCCAAAGAAGGCAAGACACCCTCATGGGGACACATGTATCCTGAGCCCTGCCACTGATAAGCGCCTTGTGTGACCGGGACACATGGGCCGAGATTGGGCTAATTCAGCACCTGGGAACCCCTCCGCTCTCTTCCTCCACCCTTGTCTAGCTCCCTCTTTGGGAACAAACCCAGCCTTGTGCAACTCCCAACAATGTCAGTGACACTCTA
The DNA here is from genome assembly GCF_031162955.1 of Sander vitreus. Classification (NCBI taxonomy): domain Eukaryota; kingdom Metazoa; phylum Chordata; class Actinopteri; order Perciformes; family Percidae; genus Sander; species Sander vitreus. Next base: position 2,486,168 of record NC_135863.1, read on the forward strand.
CACTGCCCCATTGCCACTAATTGTTCGCTCACAATGCTTCCTGGTATTGTGTTCAACAATGGCCACTCTGAATAGAGAGTCTAACCTACTTGTATTGTCGCTAATTGGTTTCTTGAGGGGAGTAGAAAATGGGGAGAGAAAGGCAGAGAGGAGATGTTGGTAATGGACTGCGGTTTCATTGGAGTCGCCAGTAAATAGAGTTCACAAAGGGCTTTGTGGGGTCGAGGGCCGAGGGTCGGAGGTGAAGAAGAAGAGGTGCACCTGCACTCTCCACAGGCTGACAATGAGCTTATTCAGCTGCTCTGCCCAGCACGACGACGGTGGACGGAGGCAGTCCCGGAGAGACGACCAGATACACACACAAACGCACACGCGCACACACACACACACACACACACACACACACACACACACACACACACACACACACACACACACACACACACACACTTAAAACAGTAAGAGGCAGAAATAAAAGAGAGACAGAGGGAGGGAGGGGGTTAAAAAAAGACTACCTTTACATCTTAAAGAGAAGTGACTATTAATGTATTGTTCTGTGCAATAAATGTTTGGACTCTTTTGTAAAGCCAACAAACCCACTAAAGTAATAACAGACAGGGAAGAGGAGTGTAGGAAACAGTAAAGAAGAAACAAAAGGGAGAAAGAAGAGGAGATGGAAGAAAATGGAAACATGGGAGGACAGACAGAAGTAAAAAAAAAAAAATGGGAGGAGACAAAAAACGGGATGAAGAGTTAAAGAAAAATGGACAAAAGGGGAAGAAAAGTGGAAGACAAAAGGCAAGAACGGGGGAAGAGAGAAAAGTGAAAGTAAGGGGGAGGAAGAGAAGAGAAGAGATGACTAGAATAAAAGGGGAAGAGAGAAAAAGAAGACTTAAAAAAAAGAAAATAAGGAGAAAACTGAGGAGAAAAAAAAGTAGAATAAAGAAAGAGGAAAAAAAGAGGGGGGAAAGGAAAAGTGGAGAGGGGTGGAAACAGGAAGAAGTGAAGAGTGGGTGAAAGAGTGAAGATATGAAGAGAAGACAAGTGAAAAGAAGAGTGAAAGAAATTGAGAAAACAGCAGAAAGAGAGGGAAAGAAAGAAAAACAGAAGATAGACAGATATAAAGAAATAGATAAGCATAGCTATAAACATGCATGCATTCAAACACACACACGCACGCGCACACACACACACACACACACACACACACCTGTGTTATAAATTGCCATGAAGTCCCAAGGCCATGTTTTTGTTTCCATTGTAAATGTAACAGGGTAAATGCAGCCGCTGCTGACAGCGGAGTCCAGTCGCTGCCAGAATGTAAAGCCTGCAGTATTGAATGGTTACACTCACTGGTTGGAAATGGTGTGTGTTACAGTGTGTGTGTGTGTGTGTGTGTGTGTGTGTGTGTGTGTGTGTGATATCTATATCGGTGTTTGTCAGTTTGTCTGCGTGCATGCATATATGTGTGCTATGTATATTGAAACACACTGGGAAAGTAACCAAGATCTCAGCATCGTTTAGGTATGTGCATGAAAACAGATATATATTTCTGGATCAGGGTGTTGCGGAGGCTACAGGAGCTGACATGCACCTCCTCAAAAATATAACTGCATGTCAGGGCAATGAAGATACGACATAAAAAAAAAAAAAGAAATACACAAAAACTCACAAAATGTACATTTGTCTGATGTTACTAAAACAGAGAACCTCATGTTTTCACTATTAACAGTCTACAGTCCTTCATTGGAAACATGTAGGAGAAAAACAAAAAGCCCCAGCTAACCGTTCTAATTTCTGTGGCTGGGGCTTTTTGTTTTTCTCCTACATGTTTCCAATGAAGGTAGACGTAGACTGTTAATAGTGAAAACATGAGGTTCTCTGTTTTAGTAACATCAGACAAATGTACATTTTGTGAGTCAAACATCGCATTAAACGTTGCTCTATCACAGGAGAGAATCCAAAAATGTAAACTTAATACCTAATGTAAGACATATTCATATAGTGTTGCGGTGGTACTACATTTGCACTACTTATCTGAAAAATCACGGCATTGGTTGTTTGTTCAAAAGCTTTAAAAACGACCCGGGTTTACAAATTCCTGACAAGCAACATCTTGTGGTCATGTGAATGATTATCCTCTAACAGTAACAAAGGCGGAAATAATGTAATGTTGTTGGCGGATGGTTAGACCAAAAATAGCACAGAGGCTGCTCTATTGTGGACATGTAGCTGCGAGTACAGATGAGGAGATTACTGTAGATAAGATCCAGGGTGTGAGGGGGGATATGAGTAAATAGATCCATGAGTTTGAAGATTGGTCAAACATCAGATCAGGATTAGAATACTCATATATACAAATATGACCCTGACGACCCTGATTGTAAAACGACCCCCCCTCTTTCAAGACTCATTTTTAGAAAAAATACTTTTTGATGACCAAATCTGGTTTTTTATAAAGAAAATCATTTTATTTGAAAATAATTCTAATAAAAACACATTGAATAAAACAAGGAGGCAGTTGTTTTTTAAAGGACAATTCCAGCGTAAAATGAACCTAGGGGTTAATAACATATGTGTACCTAGTCGAACGTTCTCTGGGACATGTTTTCATGCTAATCGAATGTGTCTCTAGCTTTTAACAAGCTACCGCGAAACCAGTGGTTATCCGCTAACGCTAGCTTTCGGGGCACAGGGTAAATCACCATCTTCTACCACTAACAAGGCTCCAAATTGCACCACACTTCAACGGTAGCATAATGAGGGTCCCTACATGTAAACTGAAGCATTGAGAACTTTGTAAGTGTACAGACAGTTTATTAAAAAGATAGTTTATAAAGACAGTAGCGTTCATGTTTACATTCGGCCGCCATCTTGGAAAACAGTCATAAGCAGTTGAACCACGAACGCCGTGCAACCAGTAACATAGCTCAAACACAGCGTTCGTGGTTCAACATCTTTTAAATAAAATAATATTTTCAATATCTTTTTAGATGAAAGTGTCACATTTAAATTAACGGTACATTTTTCCAAGGCCTTCAGCTGAATGACTGCTCTGGTAATGGGCATCCCATCATTCCGTTTTTCAGTCACGTAATAACACACTCTCCTGTCAATCTCTTGGAAGCGACTGCTTTGAGGACCATGGTATGATTTTCTCTGGCTGTTTGCATTTTTAGACGGTGTATCATCTCCATGACAACGTCTCGTTGTACTTCCGTTCTAACTTCCGACTTTTAGGCTTTTTTTTTTATAGCTGGATATATCCTATGTTGCGTCTAAATATGAATGTGGATAACGTTAGTGATAGTGAGATGCTTGCTACAGTTACACTTCTAGTGATGAATCGGCGAAAACACGTTTTTTTTCTCTGATTGGCTGCTTTGTTATAACGCCGCTGGGCGCTCTCTCTCTTTAGTCACTCTCTATCTATCTCCACCATGTAACGTTACCGTGCTTTGGGGCGACCAGCTGTTTGTAACATTAAAATAAAATGGATTATGGATAATTTAATTTCTATAATTTATAGCTGACTTTACCAGCTGACTTCTCTATTGAAGAAACTAGAACATATTCACATTTAAGAAGCTGGAATCAGAGAATTTTCCACATTGTTTTGGAAACAGATTCCTCGATTATCATAGTAGTTGGTGATTGATTTAATAGTTGACAACTAATCTCTGCAGCTTTAGTAGATTTAGTTACTTAAATGCAATCACACATTGAGCATAGAGGTGGCAAGTCAGAAAATGCTCATATGAGTGGAAAGAGTCATACGAATAAGACATTTATTGGGCTAAATCCTAGACTGAAGATAACTCAGTTTCTGTACCTCCACACGGCAGAGAGGTGTAAATCTGGCGTTCAACCTGGTTCCTCAAATTATCCACAACCCCCAACGGAAGATGTTGTAATAGAAGTACCGGACCAACAGAGAGATACAGTAGAGGGAATAAATGCGGCAATAGTCATCGAGGCAAGAGGGAGCAGAAAGAAAAGACAGATTGAAAAGACGGGGGATGGGGGAAGGGAGTGCAGAGAGAAATACAGGGGAATGGGTGAGGGGTATGTTATGAGGTTGTAAGGGAGCCAGTGCACAAGATAGTGAAAAAGTGAGGGAGTGGAAAAGAGAGAGGGGGGGAGAGAGAGAGAGAGAGAGGTTGAGAGAGGTGTTTGGGGCTTTTTAAATAGCCTACGTGGAACACCAAATCCCCTCAGCAGCACAAATCAGCTGACTGACTGCCACTTGCCAAGGAGTAGGTGGGGGTGGTGGGGAGAGCAGGGCTTATAACTCTCTCCGCTGACACCTTCACGGTGCAGAAACGAGACAGAGCTTTACCCATGTTGGCCCTGGAGAACTCTATCCTGTCTAAACATAGACCTCCTGGTGCACTGGGGGAAGACGAGTGAGACCGGCATGGAAAGAAAGAAAGAGAGCGGGAAAGAGAGAATACGGAGAGCTCATCTGTCTTTCTCTGTCATTATTCGTATCTGTGTTATCGGGCTCTAACAGTGCATTTCTCAGCTTTATTGAACTCTTGATAGCTTATTACTCAGAGTTCTCTTAAGGCCTTTCCATGCACTAACAAGTCTCCATCCTATCAAGACATTTTTTGTCTATTTTCAAACTACAACCTGTGCTGCAAATTGGATTAGGTATCGAACTGGGAACCAAAAACTGTGAAGCAAAATGTGTCTTTAACACTGAGTACCTAAAACTGTGAAGTACTGAAAGTTAGCATAGAATGGATCAGTCATAGTTTAGGTATCATTACATCTCAAGTTTTAAGACAACACGATCTTTAGGATCCATTAGTCGACATAAATTGTTGATTTTGTTTTGCATTTATTGCTGCAAAGGTATGAGAGAAGGGCCTGCTCTACAAAAAGGGCAATTCATCCATCCATACATCCTTTTTAAGCCAATTATCCAGGTCTGAGGTGTGGTGGCAGCCGGCTTAAGGCCAAAAAGGAACTAGTCGTCCCACCACGTCCAAAGCCAACAGTGTTTATAGCTGTCCTGAACGTCCAAACCAGAAGGTGGGGTGAAAAGTCTGTCATCATAAAGAGGGGCATGGTGTGGTAATTGTTTAAATATGGGGATAAACGTGCACAATTTTAGACAGTCGGCCACCAGCCGATCACTGATTGAAGTAAGCATGACTGTTAGCTTGTCAGTTTCATAAAGTTACGATTGGTGGACAGAGCCCCCTTAAATTTGGAGTTGGAGAGGTGTCAGAAGAGGAGCATTCAGATGCTGTTCGATAGGGGTGGGAATCACCAGAGGCCTCACGATACGATATCACGATACTTTTCACGATAAGATATTATTGCAATTTTAAACATATTGCAATATTCTGCGATATATTGCAATTTATTACCTTTTTTTCCCAACTTCAAATTCTTCCCAATTTCAATGTCCTCAAAAGGAAACTTTGTCAACATCTGTTTTATCTAAAAAGATACATTTCTCTGTTTGTTAATATCACTTCAATTTTATTGCTGCAAAATTGTTGGGGTAGGTTCGGTTTCAGCATTAAAGGGCAACAATTATATAGCATTTTCAGGTTTATATTATTATATTATATACTTGCACGTCTCTTAAACATGCTAGCCATTATATATGATCAATACTTACACTTTATTAATCTTGTAGGAATCCGTGGGTAGAGTGGTTCTCCAGAGTCTCGTCAACGTTAGCTGCACTGAAACGTTAGGGCAGGCAGGCACTGAGCTGTCACTCAAACGTACTCCAAAAACTCATTAGCCAATGGGGACGCACCCCTGTAAGACCCGCCCAGACGAGAGGTTTGTGCCAGAATTACAAACAAAGAGTTTGGAAGGGCAATCGAGAAAGCTGGGAGCGCAACCGCTAACGTGATGGAGAGCGCAAAAGACTGATCATTGAGAAAGAAGCAAAGGGAACTGTAAACAAAAGGACATATTATCAAATGAATAAAAGACCAATAGTTTACGACTACACAAATGTTTTGTTTGCAAGTTTTACTTTTGAGATGACAATTTTTTTGCTTGAGTTAGGGATTTTTGTTTGATACTTTGCTTGGAATTAAAGGCAAAAATAATCCCATATACTCTGGTGTCATATGTCTCCTGTGAAGGTTTAGAAGAAAAACTATTCTGAAATATTCTAAAGGCATTGAAGGTAGGACCACTGGAAAGAGAAGAAACAAATGGGCTATATATATTTATTCTTTTTCTCTCATTCTGTCTCTCTCTCTCCTGAAGTCCAGCCGGTTTCCTGCTTTCCCAGAATAATGCACAGTTTATGAGGCAGGCAGAGGGCCATGCTTTATAAATGGCACTGTCCAAACCCCTATGCTTGCTCTCTTACTCTCTCCTGCTATGTTGCCCTCCTCCACTCTCCATGGCAGTTCATGGCATTTGTATGCATGCCTGAAATTATCTGTCTACTGTGGATATGCAGAGGCAGGGAGGTGTCCAAAGTGGAACTTGGTATGGTGCATTCAAAGTTATTGTAAAATACCCTATTCCCTATTACCCTATTTTTTTAAGTATCGGATCAGGCACCGGCACCATTTTAAAAAGTATCGTTTTAGCACCGGTATCGAAAAAAAAAAAAACAATACCCAACTCTAATCATAATTCTCTATATCTGTATAAGTGTATCTGTGTCCCAACTGGCAGTGGCAGATGGCCGCCCACCAAGAGCCTGTTTAAAGGAAGTTTTTCCTCGCCACTGATGCACCAAATGCTTGCCCCACGGGGGAATTGTTGGGTCTTTGTGAATGATACAGTGTGGTCTAGTGTCTAGACCTGATCTATCTGTAAAGTGTCCTGAGATAACTCCTGTTATGATTTGACACTTTAAATAAATTGAACTGAAAAAAGCATTGAAATCATGTAGGATATACATCATCACAGCAAATCATTATGCACATTAAAAACGCTGTTGCTGTTTTTAGTTAGTATATCACCATTTTCCATTTTGTGGTTTCCATTCATTTAAGTAGAAAGCATTAAGCAGACTCTTGAAAGTTGTAAAAGTCATCACAGTAAACATCAAGTCTACATTTTTGTCGAAGTACTGAGGACATAAACTTCTCAAATCACACTGGACATAAACTGTATTACCATGAAACAAAGTAAATTTGACAAACTGTGACTTAGAGTATTAAGTCTTGTTTGCTTAAAAAAATCTGCCAGTGCTCTAAGCATTTTTAGCTATTTCTAATACAACTACTTTTTTTTCTAGAACCTCTCTAGGAATTTCTGTGTGGAAGAAGTACTATTGTTATTTCCATGTCTGAACTAGAGAGATGGACAAACCCTTTAATAAAGATTGCCACTGGTCTCAGTTTATCAAAATGGCGACATTTCAGGAGTCAATATGCTTCTAGTCTCGCATTGCTAGACCTTTCTCCATAGCGCCGTTTTAGTGCTTGAGTAAGGTCTGGCTACAACCACCTATATATTCTGTCATAAGGGGAAAAAATGCTCTGGGTTTTTTGTATTTTTTTAAACCAATAGCCCCGATAGCAGAGATAGTGAGAGTGGAGGGACATCGCGTGAGAGACATGCCAAATGTCAGGCTTTATCCTACTGTATGTACTTCCATTAATCCAGACTAATATGTTTCAAACACAGTGCTTGTTCATCTGAAAAAAAAAAAAAAAAAACTCAAATGACACCTTTCTGATATCTGAATAGGAGGACTGCATGACATCTGACAATTGTTGAAAATTTCTGAAACAGACAATTCGACAATGTGTGGAGACTCTCTCAAGATTTAGTTTCATTCTTTACACAACTACTTCCATCCGTTTTTAGTCACATGACCAACACCACAAAGAGACTGTCAGACAGTGTTCACCATTTTCCCATTTGAACAATTATCGTGACTCGTAACCGCCTTTGGGTGTGGCAATTCAGAACAGGTAACACTTTTCCCTTCAGACGTGGTTGGACCACACTTAACCATAGTCCTCATAAATTGACCAGTGTTTAAAATTACAACACAAAGAAAGCAGAAGGTAACAGACATCCGGCCAAAAAGAGTGACATCTGGGGGAATGAGCAACCCTGGAAGTGGACTTCAACTTCGGCTCTCTTTTTTTAAAGAGCATTTTTAGGCCTTTATTTTCACAGGACAGATGAAGACATAAAACGGGAGCGAGAATGACATGCAGCAAAGGGACGCAAGTCGGAGTCGAACCCGCGGCCACTGCTTCGTGGGGTAAACCTCTATATATGTGAGCGTGCTCTACCAAGTGAGCTAACCCGGCCACCGACTTCGGCTCTCTATACATGCTAAGCAGTGAAAGAGTTGAACTTGAAAACAGGCTGGTATGGTCCTTTAGGTATGACACATGCTACAGGCGACAGTCCAGGCATACTCTCACCGAAAAAACCTCAAAAGCATGCAGGCATGCAGCGCACTCATGTAACGAATGAGAGGAATGAGTGCACACTCATCAACACACACACACACACACACACACACACACAAAAATCAAAGCAGGCATACACCACGCAGTGGAATGACGTGTGAGGTAAGAGCTGCAGTGTCCTGTGGTCCTGCTGCGAAACATAATAAAATGCACTTTGATTACATTCCTCTGTGACCGGTCGTGTCCCACTTTCCATTCTCCTCGCCGCCAACGACTGTTTTATGCACAGCCGCTCTCTTTTCATGATGCAGGGCAGCGATCTGGAGCCGGTGGGGGCATCCTTTTGATGTCCTGAGCTCGAGACCTCCCAACATTTTATGTCCCACCTGCCATTTAGGTTAGAGGTGGGGGTGGTGGAGCAGTGGTGGAGCGGAGAGGAAGGGGATGGGGGGTATTAAAAATCAAGACATGTAGGATGTGGACCAACTGCACTTGTGGCTAACATGCGTTTAATGATCTGCGTATTATTGCATGTGTATGCTCAGGGTTAACCCTTCGATGGCCACAGCCCAGGTAGGCGCTGTGCCTGATGTAAGCGCGCAGAGCAGTTGCATCATCTTATCAGAGCCGTGTCCCCGACTGTCCTCGCACTGGATGGACTGAAGCCACAAACTGGGAGATGCATGGAGAGCCCTTTCCTCATGTTTATTTCATTCCTTAAGTTTTTTCCTCCTTCCATTGTTCTTCCTTTCCTTCCTATTCTTCATTTGGGTTGGGTGTTGATTCTTGGACCACAACATTTTTTTCAAATAAATAAATGCAACTTGAATTTCCTGCTTTTCTACGCATTTCCTTTATATTTGCTTCCTCGCCTTCATTTTGTCTCTGTATCGTTCCACGTCAAGAGACTTAGATCTAACAATAAATCATGGCTACTGTGTTTTAGAAATTTGAATATTCTGTTTCCTATCACTCCAGGCAGCCTTCAATCATTTTTCTAAACATTTCTCTCTCTCTTTTCTTGTCCCTCTTCTTTATTGTGTGTGTGTGTGTATCTGTGTTGGTTCCTGTAACATCACTGTGGTGGACAGGACTCTCGCATGTGACCACACTGGTTAGATAAAGGTCAAAAAGATAAAATAAACACATCAATGCAACACCTTATATTAAGCTACATCATGGTGACGCATGGTCTTCACTCCATCTTCTGTGTTGCATTTTGGGGCAAGAACAGAAGAGTAAAATAAGCCGTTTGATCAAGCTACAGATGTTTTGACCATAATGAATTTCTTTTTAACCCTTTGACTGCACAGGAGGCAGGGCTTCAGCCCAGCTGCAGAGTAAGCCAATTGGTTGTGGTAAGATGATTGACAGAGCTGTGATTGGCTGCTGAAACCTCCTGATCTGTCTCCACCATTCCTCGCCAGTCAGGTGACTGTGACACGCTGCAAAAATCAATGTTATCAGTCTGTCCTCACAATCAGCAGAGCCACCGCTAATGGGGAGTCACCTCCTGTAGCTTGTTTGTGGTTTATTGTAGATGAGATTTATAATGAGGCAGTTGGGAGATCGAATGGGTTATGAGCTGTCACACACGGTTTGTGTTTCCATTTTAACTCTTGGCCTCTAAAACACTGAATCATTGCTGGACAGATATGATCATTACAAACCACTGCTGAGGCACAAACTGCCGGTTTGTGACGTCTCTAGTTTCAATCTGGCTCAAGAACGCCATCATATGACGTTCTTTCTCGTCTTTTTAGTCAGCAAAATTAAGCCTAATAAAACAAAAGTGCCCTGTAAACAATGTTGTTTTAACCCATCTTGATGGGAAAGGAACACAACGACTTAATTTTGTGGGGGTTTTTTGGTGGGGGTTGTGTCTGTGTGCGTCAGGGTGACTTCTATCATATCCTGATTCTGCAGAATTTGTGGTTACTTGCACAACGTAGATGTTTATCACATTTAGGCATCTGTATTAGTCAGAATGGATGTTTTGTTTATCCCCTTCTGCACCGACTCTCTCACACACACACACACACACACACACACACACACACACACACACACACACACACACACACCAATGACTCCCTCCAGACTCAGCTAGCCAGCTGGACGGTTAAGTTTTCAAATGTAAACATCAGAGTAAAGTGGCTGGTTAGATCAGTTGGTAGAGTTGGCGCACTTATGTAGAGGTTTATTCCTCAGCGCAGATGGTCAAGAGTTTGAGTCCGACCTGTGATGGTTTCCAGCATGTCTTCCCCCCTCTCTCTCCCCTTTCATGTCTCAGCTTTCCTATCCATTAAAGGCAGAAATGCCCAAAAATAACCTTTAAACACAGAGGAAAAGGTGAAGATGGCTCTCAGGATATCAGCTACGACCTATGACTACGATGCCGACTACGTGGACAGGCAAGACCATCACTGCATCCATCTCCATCTCTTCATCAGAGGGGGGGGGTCCGAGGCAGGCGTGGAGGAATTGAACAGCACCCGTACTTTCAGTCTCTCCAGTGAGTTCACCACCGAAAACACAGACAACCTCTACTTGCACGTGTGTTCTGTTGACGTTGCAGCTCGGCCTCTTGGTGTGAACGTCCCGGCTCCAAAGCACCATGTACTTTTGCGGCCGAGAGCGGCACTTTCAACTTAACAAGGCCATGTCCTGCCTGATTCATTTACTCTAAAATACATGTTGTGGGGACGATGGCAGTGTGTCATTAGAAATCACTTGACGGGGACACCCAAAACAGAAACGTCTCCTTACTCTTTTTTCATCCACACAGAGAGACAGACAAAGGCAAAGAGACAGGAAGGAGAGAAGAGGAGGTGGAGGAGTAAGAGGGGGTGAGGGTTGTCAAAAAAGTGTGAACTCCTGCTCCTTGATGACCTGTTAAAATCACTTAGTGAGCATTTAGGGTCAGCGAGGACGAAGGAGGGAGGGGAATTCTTTCTCCGCTCGGCAGGGAACAGTTCATTCTTGACTAACTCTTTGGATCCCCATTGAGCCAATCTATATGCTCTTTCTTCTCCCCTTGTATCCGATTCTGAAAGTGTGTCAAAGCCAATAATTATGTTTGTTTCAGATATCATTGACCTCTGTGTGCATGTGTGCATGCGTGTATCCGTGCGGCTGTTTGGAAGGGAAACCTCCAGGCATTTTTTCTCATGCACCGATTGTTCAGCATCATACCCAAAACGCACTGCAGAGTCTCTCTGGGAAGCACAGCGTTTGTGTCCAATGCGTTTTGCGCAGCATGCAGCTCCAGAGGTCTAATTATGCTCGGTTTAAAAGCACAGACACCCCCATGTCAAAGGCAGACTCTATAAATCACACTCAGTCATTAGTGGGAAAATAGGCTTTTTTTCTATTCGTTTGAGGGCTTGGCAATACAACATAAAGCCATGACAAATAAAAGCAATAAACTATTTATTGTCTCGGGGGTAGAAATGGTTACATCTCTCCACACAGACAGGAATGGCATTTACGCAAACGAATTGGCTGTAAACGCATTTTATTTGAAACCCAGGATATAATTAGAAACTTGTGGCTTTCCAAGAAAGTATATGTATGTGCGTGCGTGCGTGCGTGCGTGCGTACATGTGTGTGTAAGCGTGCATGACAGTTTTTTTCTTTCTCTCTCACTCACTTTCGCTTCTTCATTATGTCAAGTAGCTTCCAAATATTTTGTGTCAGAAATAAAGTTCACATGAGGAATTTCACAGGTGGTTGTGGCAAAAATACATTAGACTATATGGTCAAGAAATATGAATCTGACATGTTGTTCAGCACGAAAAGAAGCACTCAGGCTTTCTGATTGCATTGTAGTTATCTTTGTGTCGCCTATTTGTAATCATTAAAATGTATTCTGACATATTTTTTTTTAGGTGTATCTCACTTTCTTAGTTTTTCTGATGGTCCAAGTCGATCCTTATCAATCATAAGCCAGAAGCCAGAGCATATGTATATCTCACTTATTGTGGACAGTGACAGCTGACACTCAGCATTTGACTTCAGTATTACCCTGTCAAACAACGTTGTCTTCTTGTGTCCTCTCTATTAAAACACCCACATCCCACAGTTTGTAAGTGTGCCCTGTACACATACGTCGCTCTTCAATTTGTTGCATTTCTCACCTTGAGTAGCTGCTCAAGGTATGTTTGCTGCCCCCAGTGGCCAATACATTTTTCACTCACTTTGAACTGGGACTTGTAAACACCAGTTGCGGTTGCCGGAAAGCCCCTCAGTGCTTCAAATGTAGTGCTTGTTGAATCGTCCCACAGTGTCTGAAAACCCCTTTCAAAGTGGCTGAAATTACATGTGGGGCTGCTTTCTGCAATTGTGGTCCTTAATTGGGCTGGGTATCGTTCAAAGATTTCGATACCGTTACTGGTACTGGTACCGATACCGTGACTTTGATACTTTGATGTTCCTAAACGATACTTTTTTCAATACCAATTTCAAAAGAAGAAAAGATCTTTTTATTTATTTTTCAGCTCCTACTACATAAGCCCCGTCTCTGTGTGTAATGTAGTTTTTCCTGCCTGCCTCTACGATGTGTAAAGTTAGACAGCCAATCACAAACATTATTAGATCTTGGTAGAAACATGCTGTGTGCTTACTGGCTCACTGACGATGATGAGATTTACTCCTTAGGTATTAAAATTGGGTGTTAAATGACGAGGCATTTTTCGATACTCAACACTTTAAAGGCAATTCGGTCGGTGCCTAAAAAGTATTGAATTCGGTACCCAGCCCTAGTCCTTAAAGCTATAGTGCGTAGTTTGTGCTAGCAGCTAAGGAGGACACGGAGGATTAAACAAACATGATGGACTCTTCAGAAGAGGTCATTATCTATACTTGAGTTTCCGCGCGGTGAAGTCACCGGACGACACAATCTTCTGAACATAGCCATACTGAGAAATCCAGAGAGAGTTGTGTGGAGCTGATAGTCTTAATTAGCTTTGTAGCAACTCATTTGGCAATGGCTTGAATGTAACGGACGTTCATTAATATCAAAAAGTTAGGCACTAAAGCTTTAAGTTCTTATATCCATTCTATACACTCCATATTTTATGTCTACGCCCGGGGTGAATATCATGAAGTCCTTTAAGGAGAGACTGTCTCAAAGTATGCGCCATTATCCCCAATTGTACAACACGACAACTACAAACATGCAAAACGCACAAAGTTGAAAGTGTATGATTGGTACCTATGTTGTACTCGTCGTACGATTTAGTTTGTTTGAAGCATACAGAGCTTCGTAAATTTAACTATACTATAGATAAACGTGACATCACATTTACTCAAACTACAAACTGCCAAATGTGAAATACAAAAAGATCAATCGTGACAATTACAAATAGGATAAACTGGATGTTTTGTGGTTTCAGATACAGTATCTTCTCCCACTTGATGATTTGAGGGGATTGAAATGTCTGCAACACAAGCACGTCAACATTATTGGGACTTGGACACTGGATATATTTGACTAGAAACATTAATCTCAACTGTTTTCTTTTTGTGAAACGAGTCATTGTCACGCTTCGGAAGTTTCTCCACTGTGTCTTTGTACAGTATAGATAGTCGTGCAACAACTCTTATGGTCTAGTAGTTTTATAATCTGCACAGGTTAGTTTGTTCATTGGATTATTGTCCACACCAGCCAAGAGACTTCATTGTCAGCAGCTCTGCAGCCTTGTAATGCAGAGCACAATGAAAACACGACGTATAGGAGGCAGCTTTTCAGAGAGATGTTGACCCAGGCGGTGATATTGCTTTCACTCCTGGCATTTTTATTGCTTCTCAACCCACCACCACCCCCCACCCCCAACTCACCCCACAAATCAGATGATATGATGCACACACTGAGCCCTTCCTCCCATCTCCCACTGTCATCCCTCTGCCGCCAGACTCCCACACAGCCTTCCCGGCACTGCCAGAGGACCGGGATGTGACCGTGCATGAGTTACGCAAGATTAATCTGCTGTTTGATGGGAAACGTGTTGTTCTCAAGGTCTCGCGGAGGAGGCAGATTTTAAAAGCTGAAGTGAGATTACATTTTCATTTGTCTCTTTTTTCCACTGCTGAAAAAAGGAGACCTGTGTATTTACTTTACCGACAGGGGCAAACGCCCTGCAACTAAAGAAAACACAATAGACAACACGCAAATAGACAAAACACAAGCTAATTAAGAAAACATCTTCATTAATTTGACAACACATGTGCAGCATTCAGCAAACGCTGCAAATACCACAACACAACCAAATACATAAACGCGCTGCAAATAAAAAACAATGCAAAAAGAAAAGCACACAAACTCCGAAAACAAATGCAACAACAACAAAAAAACGCTGCATCCAGATTACACAACGGAAGTTCTCCAGACCTCTAGGGGGAGCGCTAAGTGGAACAGCTTGATTTTCGAGAGAGAGAGAGAGAGAGAGAGAGAGAGAGAGACGGCGGGGCACGTTCAATCTCAGAATGGTGTGCAACTGCTTTGAGATCATAGACTGTAAATATTGAGTCTATGTTTGAGATATCTTTTCTCTCGTTTGGTGGCTGTGTCTCGGCTCAGGTCAGGTGATACTCAATCAGCAGAGACGTCTGTAAACTCGTTGTGATAAAAAATTTAAAACTGCATCAGCGTTTAACGTTGACGTTTGTTTAAGCCATATTACATGAGAGGGTTTAATATGTAATTTGTGTAATAGTGTGATTATACAACAACGGTTACCAACAAAATAGGTGATCAATCTGTATTCATATTGTGGAGCAATTTGCTCTTGAAATACAAAAAACAGACAGGATTTATAGTCCCTCCCTGTTTAGTAAACCAGCCAATTTACCGTGGGATTTATCAAACTGAATAAATCCTGCCCGCACATATAAACACAAAAATCCTTTGCTAACTCCAACGTGTTGTAAGTAAGACATCTGCTGAAAAAGTTATTGTATTTATTAGCATGATTGCCGTACTGTTTAGTTCCAAAACACCAAAGTACGAAGACATAGCGGACCAGACGCAAGCTTTTATTTTGAAAAGTCGAAGCTCGGGGACGGCACCAGCCGGGAGGGCATGAGACGGGAGCATAGACTGTGTATGTATATATATATATATATATATATATAAATTTAATATACAGTCTATGGACGGGAGGCATGAGAGGGGAGTTCTCCAGGCTGCAGCCATACCCGACTCTAATAAAAAGGCAGAGCGCTCTCTCCCCGTGGGGTCGAAAATCAAGCTGTTCCACTTAGCTGCTCCCTCTAGAGGTCTGGAGAACTTCCGTTGTGTAATCTGGATGCTGCGTTTTTTTGTTGTTGTTGCATTTGTTTTCGGGGATTGTGTGCTTTTCTTTTTGCAGCGCGTTTGCTGAATGCTGCACATGTGTTGTCAAATTAATGAAGATGTTTTCTTAAATTGCTTGTGTTTTGTCTATCTGCATGTGTTGTCTTAAGTTGCAGGGCGTTTGCCCCTGTCGGCCATCGTAGATAAGCACTGGGGAGCCATTCATTTCTCCCCCTTCACTTAAACAATCTGCAGAGGTCAACATGCCCTTTACAGAATCACTGATGTGAGGAGCACAGTTACATGTGTGTGACTATGCACATACAGTACGCAGACACATACGTTGGGTCATTTCTACCAAAAAACTATTTTTAAATGTCACACACTTGCTAAAAGGTGTCTCTGAAGACTTTCTACTTCTCCTGTGTACATTTGTATGTTTAGTATAGTCTAAAAATCTTAGATTACTGGTGAAATACAGAGCTCTCAATTTATCACTTTCTTGGTTACTGTATTTTCAAACAAAGTTAGCAAGCGGAGTTGCGACCAACAGAGATAAATGTCTAACCTTGATAGTGACAAAGCAGAAGCTGTATGTCTATCCATTTTAGCCATATTTTTGCAAAAAAATACAAGTGGAACATACAGGGAAGCTAGAGACAGAGTGAAGAACTGGATTAAGCTGCAGAAGTGATTTGAAAAGTGTCTTTGGACGTTTGCTTCTGAGGCTGAGTCAACACACTAATCAAATCCACAATGCAATGCAATGCTCAAAACTAGCGCTCCACCGCCTCGCACTTTGCGCAGTGTCCGATGGTTGTGGAAACGCATGGCAGCATCAACCGGCATCCCACCATTGACCCCGACGTGCGGGGTGGTGCAAGGAGCTGCATGAATTTGTTGATCAAAAGAAAAATAACCAACTAATCAATTTTGATCATCAGCTTATCCCGCAGAAATGCAAAACCTTTAGTCTGTTTTGTAGGATCGTACAGAGAATAATATGCTTCGACTTTTGTGTTGTTAGTTTAATAAAACTAGAAATCTTAGGCTCATGTAACCTGTTATGGGCATCCACCATTGATTAACCGATAAGGAAAATGTTGGCTGCAGCCCTTTTCAACGTAAGTATTGCTTTAACAGCAGGATCTGATAGAGTGGGGGTCTGAGAGCTAGCTCTGTACACCCTCTTACATGTCGAACATCATGACCACACCTAAATGTTCCTATACAGCCTGTCGGTCCCTCCACATCTACGATACATGGGAGCCATCCATTAGGCCACAGCGAGGTGCTGCTCAGAGCAGCTGTTAGCCGCCTGAGTGCAGCGGTTAAGGCGCGTTGTGGTTGACGGGCTCCACATAACGACCTAATCAGTCACCCGCAATCCAAACAGCATGCCAGGCTCACAGGTTTAGCAGGCGGCAGGGTTCAGCCAGAGCCACTCTGCAGCTGGTGTGCAGGACATGCTGCCTTTTAGCCCATTCTGGCACACACCTGCTCAGTGTCAGGTCAGGCTCTAACATGTGTCAAAACATACAGGGGTTACATTCATACATAATGGGCTCTACTCTGGCCTTTTTGGCAACACCTGTCCCTTTATCAGGAAGAAAGAGAGAGTTTTTTTTTTTAGCTTTCATCTTTTGATTACAAATCCATAAGCTCCCTTTGCTTTTCATCATGTCCCTGTTATACTTTTTTTTATTTTTATATTACATTACATTTAGGCTGGTGATTTTATCCACAGCAACTTACAATAAGTGCATTCAACCACGTGGATACAACCCCAAATTGCAAGAATCATGCAAGCGCAAATTGTTGTGACTTAAACCTGCATTACTTTCATTTTCTATTCCTTTTTTTTTTCTTCTTGAATTGCAACAAGCTGTAAACACAACATACATCGCCTGAAGTTGTTGTGGTAAGCGTGTTAGCAAACGGTTCCTTAATTACACATCCAGCAGACACGGAGCAACATTAGCATTCATTTGGCCACCTGATGAATCTAAATCAATAGTCCCTCTGTTTTTATCCCAATTTTGGTCTCTGCCAACTCCTGATGGGAATATCTGCCTCTTTAGCTGCTAAATACTCTTAAGTTTATCTGTTTGATGCAGGTAGCGTAAAGTGACCAGAACAATAAAGCTGTGAAACCAAAACTGATGCTGAAGGATGCTAAAACAAGTGCTAAAGCAGAGGAATGTCATAATTATCCGCAGGTTTCTCACTAAGAGGGACACCATTCACATTAAAGATGAATTTTTGGGCATTTATTTGTGACAGGGCTGCTTCGACATGAAAGGGGGGGACTGACATGCAGCAAAGGGCCGCAGGTCGGAATCGAAGCTGTGGCTGCTGCGCTGAGGACTGAGCGTCTGTATATACTGGCGCACGCTCTAACAGGTGAGCTACCCAGGCGCCCACACCTTTCACATTAGACATAGTAATACCTTGTATATATAAAAAATATTGATCAGAGCAGCTTTAAGTCTTACTCAAGTCTAAGTCTCTGGGTTTCTGAGAAATGTAAGCCACTACCCCAATACAGGATCTATTGACATGCGAACACGTGCCATGCTCCCCGGAAGTGACATCACTACATGTGACGTGCTCGGTGCAAGCCTCGCCACTCAAAGATCCAAGATTAGACACTGCTCTGTGTCTCTCTCCCCCACTGTGTCATGCTTTTCTTCTGTCTGCTCTTCTACCTTCAGACTTTTTGAATCTCAATCCGAATGCATTTCCTCAAAACTCATTTCTATACAACTCTATTCTAGGTGAATAGCCACCGCGATTTATTCTAGTCTGTTTGAAGTTGTATGAACTGGCCTTTTCCTTTTCTGCCTACCTGTGTTTACAGTCATACTTTGACAGTTAGAGAGTTAGGTTTAAGATCTCAATCCTCTTAGTGAGGACTTTGTCTTTGCAGCGAAACACTCTGATCCCGTCCACGCTGCAGGGCCACATTGGCTTTTAGAAAGTGTGGAAGAGTGTCTGAAGCGGCTGTGCCTGGTGAGCAGCGAGCCGGAAGACTCCTGAGTGGCGCTAGCTGGGTATGTCTGTCAGGACAGAAAGAGGAAACTGATCCTCTTAGCAGCCTGGAATTGGCCCCATCTCAGGAAAGTGTCACTTGAGTTGGTCAACCTGAGAGCGCCGGGCGAGATTGTCTAGCCTTGTATCTCCTTCCCAGAGCAGCCTTCTCCTCTGCCCAGCCAGCAGCGGGACGAGTGCTGACCTAAAGACAGTCAGTGACTGAGAGCACATAACTGTGATCTTTCCTCAGCATGCTGCTAAGTATGCCGTACCTGGCCTCCAGGCATGAGTTCAATCCAAGGTGCCACAGTGACTCTTTAACCAATTAGAGTGAGCCTCTGCTGCGCAGGACTCAGAGCTCCTGCTGAGAGCTGCCAGGCATATCTAACTGCAGCCCAAACAAACGGCACAGGCTTTACCACAAACACATCATAACACATGCTCGAACCCTAACCTCTTTGCTTCTCTTTGCTCCCACATGCAGCTGTCTTGATTAAAAAACCTACAGCTTGTTAACTTTTTTTTCTCTCTGTCTTCACCTTTCTAGTTCTAAGCATTCCTCTTTCTGTCTTCCTCTGCTCGCCTCCAGATGTTTCTCTAACCATGTCATGCAGACTGTGACAGAGAGCGGTCAGGCCATGTTCATTCCATCAATTTATTGAAAACAGATATTACAGGAAGAGTTCATTCCTGTAGAGCAGGCCCCCCCCCCCGTTACAGGAATCAATAAAGAATGGCTGGTTTTAAAAGCGTGCATGACATTTAATAGATTCCAATAAAAGCTGCACCATTATCTCTAGAAAAGAGGGCAAATGCTGTATAATTCTCAAATGTTAAAATGAGAACACTTAGAATTCCTGGAACATATACTCAAAAGTCAGTTCTGTGCTTTCCAAGAAAGTAGATACCAAAGTCACTATGATGGTCATGGAAAATGTATAAACTTTCAGGTTTATCCAAGTTGGAAAACACATAAAAACTAAACAGGACTGTATTGACACAGTTGTTTACCTACTTCATATTCACAGAAAACCTAAAGACCATTTCAGAGCCAGTTACAACAACAACTATAGGCCTTGAGCTTTCTGGAAAACGATTCAACTGTCAGTCCTAACCTCAAAACAGCCAAATTAATGGGGTCTGAGGATGGTGGTTAAAAGGGCAGATGTCTACCACCCAGGTTGGCATCCTGCATATGGTTATATCCCATCTTCTTTGCTCTACTAAAGAAAAAAGCTGTTTAAAGCATTAGGTGGTAAGGCTAGATGTCAATTCAGATTATGATGGAATTAGCAGATTCCATCAACCAATCCCTATATTATATATATATATATATATATATATATATATATATATATTGTTTACTACATGCTGTACAGTTTTGACGTTTAAATGCCCCGAAACATTCCAGATGCAATTATCAGCCTTCAGAAACAAACTCGCTTCATTAGCCGATCTTCATAGTTCCCCCATGAGGGACGAGGCCTGTCCTCGCTGTCAGCACCCTGGCTGAGTTAAAGAGCCCCAAATGATTTTCCTCAACACGAAGCTAGTACTACACATTATTTATGCCGCCCCTCCCCCCCCCCCCTCCACCCCGCTCCCCGCAAGCCACAGTCAACATCATTAAACAAAATTACATTTTATAATTAAAATATAAAAACATGTATTAAAAGAAAACATGTGAGGAAGCAACTGGAGAGTAAAGTCAATTACTTAAAAAAAAAATGGTGTTCTTGAGGGAAAACATCCATCAGAGTTTACAGAGCCACTTCCTGCTTCAACTTTGTCTACAGCTACTGTAGTTACCGTAGTTGTGCACACAGTTCTCCTGTGCAATGAGGAATTATTTTAACTTTTTGGGTGGACTAACTTTTCAGTTTTACCTCCAGATAAAGTGGTACCATTAAACTTCCTTTTAGTGATATCACAATGTTCTAACATCTCTGTAGTCATTACATATCATTGTAAAAAATCGGACAAAAACTCAGAACTCAATGTCCACTTAGTGGCTTTTTTTTCTTGGGTTTACAGCCTCATGTCATCGTGTTCATCAGCACATGGAGTTTGCTCAGCTGTCATCTTAGGTCTCACTTAGACCATATGATGACAACTTAGCCATCTCCATGACAACAGAGGCAAGTCTGTCTATTGATGAAGACCGTAAGATGTGGCTTAAAGCTCTGGAAAGTGCTAGAAGACCTTTTTTGGTTCAAAGACAGTAATGATGGCCAAAACTACAAAAACACGATCAACGTTGAATTATCATTCAACTGTTTAGTCTAGCACACGTAAGAAAAGAGAAGAAATTAATCAATTAACAAAAACAAAACCTTTTTTTGTTGTCATTATATGTCAGTTGACTTGTCGATTGACCGACTAAGAATTTCAACCGTCCAACTGTTACACTGAGGGTGAAAAACACCAAAAGAAGACTAAATAACATGGCTGTCAAGTCAACGTGATGCATGGTGCGTACCATGTAAAATGCCATTTTTTTGTATGAAGTTATATGCAGGTCAAAACGTGGTCAGCGAGCGAGGCGCGTGCTGATGGCATAGCTCACATATGAATACAGCATTGGCTGACAGCAAGTCAAATTATGCTGCTCGAATCACTTGTGGAGGAAGGAAACAAATAAATCTGTCCAGATCGTTTCGATCCCACAAAACCTCAAATTATAAAGTGCATTGTGCCAGTGTTACAGAGGACCGTCATCGACTTTGGGTTTCCAATTAATGATTTACGGCCTGAAATGTGCTGCATTGTGGGAATGCAACGCAAAGGAATGTTCACTGGGAGAGAGACGCTGTAATGAAGCAGAGATTAATAACTAGAGAATATCAGTTTCTTTGACGGGGTGGGTGAAAGATAAAAAGTACATACGCAAAAGTGCATACGCAAGATGAAGACAAGATCGTTGAGTATGACAAATAGTATCTC
Source organism: Sander vitreus (assembly GCF_031162955.1). Lineage (NCBI taxonomy): Eukaryota > Metazoa > Chordata > Actinopteri > Perciformes > Percidae > Sander > Sander vitreus. The sequence continues at coordinate 2,507,807 of NC_135863.1, forward strand.
TTATTGCAGTTCGCTGAGACTGACGGGTTGAACATGTGCCAGCAGTTGTCTGCTTTCATTTTATGTTTTAATTATACCTAAACTGTCCTGAGGCAAATTACAACACACTCAGGAGAAGGTGAATGTTATATCCCCATTGGTTGGCTTTTACCACATGATATCTCTTCTGCATTGTTGCAATGTTATCTGATCAAGCAAAAATGGCATAAAACTTGAGAATGTCATATCTATTTAGGCTGTTTATATATTGTCTGGAGACCGGTTTAGCAGCTATCTTCAGCCAGGGAAACAATAACAGCACATCAGGATGAACCCTGAAACCTTATGACACAATAAACTCTGATCGCACTGGTTTTACACAAAGGGGGCACAGTTTCCCAAAAAGTGTCTTTTTGCTGAATTAGTTTAAACGGTAAGGGTGCTTTAGGTAAATCAAACCCTGGACGGACGGGCAGACAATAAACAAGCCAAAGGTCAGAAGCGGAATATTTCAGACATGAAAAAAAACAGAAAGACAAAAAAAAAAAGTCAAGTAATAAGAAAACTAATCTTAGCTGGAGACGTTTTCTTGCTATTCCGGGGGTGTTTCCTTACCCTGTGCTTGTTTTTCATAATGCAGTCTCAACACTTTTTCTGCTTCTGTGGTAGAAATCACACAATGGCCGATACTGATTGCTTTATTTTCTCAGTGTGTACCCCCCTCTCGCGTTTGTTATTGCAGAACAGGAGGATATACCGGACAGGGGGGCGATGCTGAGCCTGCAGAATCTGAACATTTTCTGTCTAATAATTTGAAATCCTGTGAGGTCGAGGGGTTGCATACAGGAGGGAAGGTGCAGGGGGTCTGGATGCTTGCCTGTGGGACTTGTATCAGGTGTGTGTGTGTGTGTGGGGGGGGATCTGATGCAATGTGCCAGATCACCAGGTCTGCTCAGGGTATGTGAAAGGTGGACACCGCTCCTGAACCTACTTGGGCAAAGGGTCTGGTATGCAGTCTGGCCTGCACGTGCTCGGTAGCTGTGGCTGGTGTTCTGACTGACATGTGCATCGGAACAATGCAGCTTCCACAACACAGAACAGTAAAAGAAAACCTCATCGACTGCAACCACCACTGAGCATGTGGTCACACACACGAGTTATATGCAAAGAAATTATTGTTTTAGTGGGTTAATATGGAGGCCACCTACACACTTGCCCAGAGGAATGTTTTATCAGTATTGCATGTGGGGGGTACCACCAATGGCATTCACTCACATACCTTTGATGCCAGCAGGGGATGTGGCCAGTGGTGTGGTAACCTCTGCAGGTTTGGGAACAGTCAACACAGAAGAAATCCTCCATGGTGCAGCATATTTCTCTTCTGGTGGAAATCTTATCTGTAGCATAAAAAAATATGAATACTTTTGAAAGTGAAAAGAGAAATGTTAACCAACACATTCATGCCACATGCCATCCGCAGCTCACTTCACTTGCCTGTCTTTTGACAAGAGGCCACATTTCTAGATGGAACAAAAACACCAGAACAGGCTGAGCATGAAAGATGAACAATCAGGAGTAAATTATTATAAGGGATTAAAAGGGTTGAACGTTTGAGCAGCTCTCTCTTCAGACTGGATGTAGCGGTCCCTCATATCGGGGCTCTCCGTTTACATTATTCATACGGAGGAGGGTGTGACTTGTTGGCTCTTTATAAAACGAGAACTTCGCGTAAAAGAAAATACAGATGGAGAAGGCTAGCCGGCTCGCTGTGTCACAGAGAGTCCCCTTAAGCCTACGTGACAACTCACATACTGTCCCTTTGTGACCAGCTTAATCGGCAGAATGCCCGGTCTCTGCGTGCTTTGTCTCGCCGCCGCGCTGGCTGCGTTCACCCGGCTCGCCGGCACCGTTGGGCCGGTGGTCCGATGCGAGCCGTGCGATGCTGGGGCGCTCCTGCAGTGTAAGCCCCTGCCGATGGACTGCGCGGAGCGAGTGAGGGAGCCCGGCTGCGGCTGCTGCATGACGTGCGCCCTCGGTGAGGGACTGGCGTGTGGAGTGTACACGGCGCGCTGTGGCTCCGGCTTGACCTGCCAGCATCGGCCGGGGGAAAGCCGACCCCTGCAAGCTCTGCTGGAGGGACGGGGAGTGTGCTCCAGCGCCGCGGCCAAAAAACTCAACAGCATTCTCATACCGGCGCAAAAACAAGGTAAGACGCGGTGTTTTTATTTGCGCTTATAATGGCTTGTAGATGATCGTGTTGCTTTTTTTGTGCGTGTGTTGTTATTTAGGGGCTTACAGGCGCTGTCCCCGCGAGGTGTTGCGCTGTGCTGACCAGGTCCGGGGAGTTCTCTGCTCATTGGGGGAAAAAACGATTAAGTGCGTAGTCTATCTATAATGGATGAGATAAAGATGCTTAGACTGATCAACTGGAGATATAAGGCACACACGAACACACGCATGTAATGTATTCTGTGGGATGTTTTGCAACCTGTCACAATGTAAAACACCATTTCAGTCGTGAGGTTTTGGAGGGCAAGGCTTGATATTGCACAGTGATGTGTTCGCCTGTGTTAAACAAATGCCCAAATCCAATAGTAGAAAGTTTGAGTGGATAACAACAGCTATGGGTTGGAGTGTTACGCAGCAATTAATCGTTGCTTTCCCACCAGACGGCCACTTTTTCATGTGCGCACTTATAGCTTTGGACCATCGTGCGTAAAATGCTAAATGAAATTTACGGAATTAAAAGATTGTCGTTTGGGGGTTGCAGATCGTTTCTTTTAAGAAGACAACACTACTCCTTCTTCTTAACGCGCGCGCGCGCACACACACACACACACACACACACACACACACACACACACACACACACACACACACACAGAGAGAGAGAGCCTGGCTCCCTCAAACCAATAGTTAAGGAATGCCACATACATACTGTAAGTATACAGTATTTAGCTGAGGCTGAGCACAGACCATGTCCTTGTCATCTGTAATGTCCTTATTTTCCTTGAAGTAAAGCTCATGGATTTTTGTACACAGCATGAAAATATGTGCTGGTGCTTTCCTGGTCCAGGATATGGGACAAAACATCTCGGGTGTGTGGCAAAGGAGGGGGGGGGGGCATTTCTCTGCATTTCTCTGAGTTCCCTATAAGCAACCAACACACAGTCCAACACACACTCAAACGTCATTATCAATGAGCCCAAACTGCATATTTCCTCATTGCATGCTAGTGTCTCTGCTAATATTGAGATACCTTATATCTGCATGCTGCTCACACTGGTGACACGGCACACATGTCACCTACATGTGAATACACACTGTTGTGTGTTTAGGCACTGCTGACGTCAGGCCTCCAGGAGCCTCTGTGTGTGTTTTCATCTTCCTGGTTATTTGGTTTGGCCACAGTAATGTGTGGTGTGCAAGCACTTTCTCACACACACACACACACACACACACACACACACACACACACACACACACACACACACACACACACACACACACACACACACGCGCACATGCACACACATGCCTGTATATTTCTCTCTTTACTTCTCATTCCCTCATCCTGTATCATTTCGCATGTGCTTATCACTAATTGCTGCTTTTTATTTAGGACAAAACTAACATTATTTCCAATGTTGTAGCAAAAAGATCCATCTTATCACACTTCACTGCAGGCTTGTAAAGCAGAACACAATAAACAGCATTAGTGTGACAGGTATCAATGCATGTTTTTTTCCCCCCCAACATCTCCACTATTGGATATGGGAAAGAAAATGTGGGAAATGATCCCAAGCGCCCCTGTTGGACAGAGTGTGTAAATGCAGCCCGGTGGTTTCCACCACCACCCTCAGTCCCCAGCTCCAGAGCAGCCTCTCCTCCCAGACATTAACAAGCTCTCCTCACCGCAGTTTGTGCTGTTTACCCCTGTGCCATTATACAAACAAATTGCGTAATGTGTTTATCTAAAACGCCCCAGACTTCCTAGAAAGGCTATATAAAAGTTTATATTTACAATAACAATTAATGCTGGCAGGAATCTTAAAAAAGGACTACATTTTTCTGTCCATGTTTATGGACATTTATGGACATTCTTTTGCAGAATTCCGAAAAACCGTGTGGAGGGTGTATCAGGTTAAAGATCAATCTGTCGGTTTGTGACGCTGTCGTGTTCCGGTTGATGCTGTTGTTGACATCCAGGTTGTTGTTCCAAGTTCTGGAGAGCCTGGGAGACTGTGGAGCCCCACCACGTCACTAATTGATCAGGTGGTCACGGAGAAAGGGTGGGCTGCCAGCCTGCCTGCCCACATGAGCTACACCCCTACATGCCCGTCCGCCGCTCTCACCGCAGCTCTCAAACACAAAATCTGCTTTGAGTTAACGGTTTAAAACTGTGTTTGGGTGTGTGTGAGGCTGCTGCATGTGTGTTCCCATCGTTCCTCTGCCTCTTCGGGATGTCTCCAAGCTCAGTTAGCTCCTCCGACTGTGGCCGACCGGGTGGCACATGGCGGGTAGTTTGGTTTCTCTCCTATATTAGGGAGGAGTGTTTGGAGCCCCCTCCTCTTTTCCTCTCGGTCAGATGGTCCCCACTCTGTCTTTAAAGATTTGACAGGAATCTTTGCCAGCACCACAGGCTATTAATATATCTGCTCCCTCATCTCCCACTTCACCTCGTACTGCCCTAACCTCCTCCTCTTTTAGCCCCAATCCCCTATTCCCCCACCCTACACATATAAACACATACACAACATTTTCTTCTTCACCGCGTCCTTAAAAAGTTTTGTTTACACTCAGTTCCTCTCTGTGACTATCTCTTGGTCTGCATGCTGTGGAAATTTGTGGATTTGAAATCGTAATGTTTCTGTTAATTACTTGGCTTCAGCTCTGGCTCCAAACAGCCCACAAGGCAATGAGCTAACTTTATTTTGTCTCTTTTAAGCAGGCCTCTCTGAGGCAATAGTTCTCAGTTGGATTAAGAAAAGGGCGCACTGCTGGCATCAAAATGTTCAAAATAGTAAACTAAAACAACTCTACAACGTTGAAGTCGGCTTCTGATTCATAGCTTCCGATTCTGAGGTTAAGAAGTAAGTTACAGGAAAAGAAATGATCTTTTTTTTATTTATTTTTTATTTAACCTTTATTTAACCAGTTAGGCCGTTGAGAACAGGTTCTCATTTGCAATGGCGACCTGGCCAAGACAAGCGTAGGCGTGCAAGGCAACAAATAGTTTCACATTCAATACAGTACAAGAACACAGAATACAATATGCTACATAAAGTGCAGAATAAGTGAGCAATTACAATTACAATTATAATATTTAGGAGCTGATTCCCAGTGTTTGCACCACATGCAGTTGTGAAAAAGTATTATCTTAAGATATCGTAATAAAAGCCTTAAGGCTGTTTAAAACCTATTTTAGGGTTTGTGAAACCTTCATTTTGTTAAAAAAAAGATGGTGGTTTTACAGTTTCTTCTGCATCAATAAAGATCATGTCTAACTTAAAAACCACTAGGCTATACTTAGGCCTACACTTAGGGCTGGGCGATATGACGATAAATATCGTAAAAATTATATAAAAATGTCTATGGAGGTATATGTTTTCTATATCGTTTCTATCTTGTTATCGAATAACCAGCGGCCGAACTACGTTACTGCAATATTTAACATCATTTGCACGACGCTTTACGTTCTTTAACAATTTCTTCATTGATTTTTTTGCACTCACAGGTAGATACTGAGTATGTTTCATTTGTCAAGTATTTAATTCACAGAGTGTACAAAAATAGGCTTTATCATGTGGTTATTTCATATAGACTATTTATTTATCTATTTATAGTATTACCAGAAAACATGTTACACCGTAATCGTTATCGAGATATCAAATGACCTATATCGGGATAGAAGATTTTAGCCATGTCGCCCAGCCCTACTTACACTTGTCAAACCTGGACTAGATTAGCAATTAGTCTCCAGAGAAAAAGGGGGATCCCACTCTCTTTTCCTGTATTCAGATGATGTAAAACAGAATCAGAAAGGAGTTTATTGCCACAGTAGGTAGCCAACGTGGAATTTGCCTTGGTGATTAGTGCATACAAACAAACATATTAAACATGAATAAGAATATACAATAAATACAAAAACAAAGACAAATATATACAAAATATCTGTTTAAGTAGTTTAAGCACTGTGTGCGATGGGCAGATGTATAGCCCAGATAAAAACAAACATATAATAGTATATAAGCAGTCTCTGGACTCTAATCTAGTCCAGATTTGACAAGTTAAGTGGTTTTTGATCTAGACTTGGTCTTATCTTATCTTGTCAATGCAGAAAAAGTGACAAAACTGCCCTTTTTGCCTTGAGGCTTTTAGTAAGATATAAAGCACGTTTTCCACTACTAAAACCAAATGTCCACATTTATCTTAATCTATGAATCTATACTAACTTCGGCTTCGTTAAATAAGTATGGAGCATTTTAAAACTGATGACTTACCTTTACATCTTCAGATAATGCTGTAAATCTTATAGAAGAAGACTGTGCCAACGTTACCGCGACGATGACAGTGTTGCCTGGACTGGCGACCGTGAAGGGTGGGCACAGTCGGGGGTCGATGGACACCAGACCTCCGCTGCACAACAAGTTGATCCAGAAAGATCAGAACAAGAAGACTCAGGGCTACAAGATGGAATCGGTGTCAGGAGGAGCCAATATGGACATGCACAACTTCTCCCTGGAGAACAAGAGGGAGACCGAGTATGTAAGTCACACCCTGAGGCATTGATATTTCTGTTAAACAGTGAAAAACAGTAACTGGCAGAGGTGCATAAAGACAGCTGTTGACTGTGAAATAAAATAAATGACCTGCTTTCCTGCCAACCACGTCTTATGAATGTCACTCGTAAACAAAACAAACGGAAGAAGAGCTGGGACAGCTAGCTAGTTTTTTTGTTAGCTAATATACTTCCGGTTACTTCTCAAGCTATTTGCATTTTGTTCACAATATTTATCATTGGACAAATTTATATTTAAGATTGATAATGTTGGCCTTTTGAAAACAAAAATAAATAATTAGCATTATAAATGTTACACACAAAAGAGAAAAGAAGAGTCATTGAGCAGTTAATTATCGTTTGGTTTGCTTGGTTGTTTTCTAGCTGAAAGCAGACTTTTTTTTTTTGCTAGCTAGTTAGCTCTTTAACTAACAATACTTGGTATTTTGGACGCAATAATTATCTTTTGACAAATTCACAGCCAATAGTGTTTCGAAAATGTAGCTATATTATAAACCAAACATAACCGGTGAAAAAAAGTTTCACAATGAGTGATTGAAAACTGCAGGGCAGCTAATAAGCTGCATGCCCAGTTGCTAGCTAGCTAGTTTGCTAACTTGTATACTACAGTGAGTATTTACCATTTTTTTTATATATATAATTATTTAAACAACATTTTTACAACTGTTACCTGTTCGGAGTGACGTGTACCCAGTGCAGCCTCATGTGTTTGTGTCCTGTCAGGCTACTTAATACACCACATAATTGACAAAAAAATAATGATAACCCATGCACTGCACTGTGTGACAGTAATTTGTTAACCAGTTAAGTCTTTATGAACCTCTGCTATTGAAGTTGAAAATGTTATTATATTCAAACACCTACTTAAAGGTACCTTAATTGTAAAGACACTAATACATTCAGCACCACAGCCTCATGTTTCAAGGCTGTGCTAGAACAAATGTCAGGCACCCATATGAAATAAAACAAGCATATTGAGTACATCTTCTATCTCATAACTCATTTCCAAAGCTTTTTCACCATCGGCTCGGTTTTTTTCTTTTCTTGAATTACCATCCAACCTCTGTCGATAGGCAACATGAGCTCATGCCATGGAGAGACAGCAGTCTGCAACTTTTACATTCAATGCCCGTGGTAGAAAGCTGATACAAGAGAAATGACAAGAAGTCAGGGGATAGCGAGATGGGGAATGACATGCAGCAAAAATCCCTGGCTGTTGTTGCAACTCCAAGGCAATTTTTTTTTTTTTATTTCAACCAAAGACTCCACCCACTGATTAGCAGGACTGGTAAAGGGGGATACCTCATCACTTAAATCAACTGCTGAGACAATTTATTGGAATCAAACCCTACACATTGCTGGCTCTTCATGACATATGGCTGCAGTTAGCAAGAATATCACAGTCAACCTGTGGTAGGTGGTGTGCGTGCAGCCTCGTGCATGTGCAGAAAAAACACAAGATAAAAACAGTATAGGAAATCTCTCAACAAAACACTGCTCTGCAGAGCAATTTGTGGTCAAACACTCCACAGGGTACCATTAAGTTATCTGCTGTACTATCATTTAAACAACATCATTTTGGTTGTTTGCTATCAAACATTTTGTAAAAGAAGGTACTACTTTTTCCAGAAAGTTTACGTCTCATTTTTGGACATAACCTCTTCAACCTGGACCTACTGAAACAGGGATCATCACTTCAACTCAATGCAGTTCAGACAAGCAGTGTTCACACTCCAAAAATTCTGGAGACTTTTACATAGAAAATGTTTAAGACGTTAAAATTTTACATTTTTAATTTTGATGTGATGATGCAGCCATGAAAATGACGGCCATTTTTAGTTGTAGTATATATTTGAATATAAGCATCATATAGCTCAAAGCATAGGAGATACCAAAAATATGTTATCATACAGTGTGGGGAAATTATTTTTCTTCTTAACTTTAACTAAAGGGGAACGTTAATAGGACATTCAGGGTTCGGGAAGTTAACTTTGAACTCAGATTTCCCAAGTGTAGGACCAACAAACTCAAGAACTCCTTTGTCCCTCATCATACTCTACAACTCCTCACTCGGGGGGAGAAGGAAATAGGGTAAAGAGGACAGAACAGAACAGGAAGGAAGGGAAGGAGTGGTAGCCACTCATAGCCACTCACTCATTCACTGTGCAATAACTTAATAATCTACTCATATACATACCTGGACACTCTAACTGCTCTTAACTACTAATTTATGATAAATGTCATTTATTTATCAACTGTATCATAACACAATACCATACACAGTCCTATATATTTACCTTTATTTATCTGTAGTTTACTGTTTTTTACTGTTTGTTTACTTTTTGTAAAAAAATATTTAGCTAAAAGTTTATTGTTATTCTTATACTTATACTGTATTTTTTCTATACTGTATTTTTTATACCTCTTTATTAAAAGAGCTGCTGAAATCTGCTGCTGGAAATCTAATTTCCTTGCGGGAGTCATCCCAAAAGGATCAATAAAGAGAAGTCTAAGTCTAAGATTTTCACCATGAACTTCTATAATTGCATGAACACTCCTCATGTTCTCCATGTTTGTGATTGTGTAAGGATGAGTGTGTAATACTGGCGTCGCCCGGGTGTGTTTGCCGTGTTGCTAGGGGCCGTGTCGGCGGGAGATGGAGAGCATCCTGAGCAGTCTTAAAATCAGCAACGTGCTCAACCCGAGAGGCTTCCGCATACCCAACTGTGACAGAAAGGGCTTCTACAAGAAAAAACAGGTGAATGGCTCTCCCTGCTGTTTCATCTCTCTGTTTCCCTCACACCCTGTCTTACACACTTAAACACACACACACACACACACACACACACACACACACACCTGCGGACATGCAAATAGACCCACTGCATACCTGAACACCGACTCATCCCACCCACCCACACATGCACAATGCCCCCTTTTTTTTGCTGCTCGGGTTGCCTTGACAGCCACATCAACACCATATTATCAGAATGGCTAATAACCATGTTCTACTCCAGTAAATGCACTGCAGCCATCTGACTCATGCCTCACAGGAAATGAAGTCGGTCAGGTGTGTTTGTGGTGTGGGAGAGTGTGGGGGGTATGGATGTAAGAATGTGGTCTGGGAGTGTGTGTGGCACGGTAGATGTGGCGGCAGGGGAGTGTATGTATGGAGCTTGTTTGATGGCGGTAGTTTTGGTGAGGGTGTGTAGGTGTGGGGTGCTGTTGGTGAGGTAAAAAAAACAAACAGGCTGTCACTGGTTTAGTTTTTCTTGTCCGTGGTGGAGCAGGCTCGGGCCACCCATGGCCTGCTCATTTGTAAGACGGGGAAGAAACGAGGAAGCTAAAATTAATTTGAAGTTGTTTGGTGGATGATGTGCTGAACTTGAAAGCCTGGGAGAGGAGTCCATGAAGGATGGATGGGAGGTGTGGTGGGGCATTGCTGAGACATACAGCATGTCAAATAAATACCGCCATCCCATTTCCTAAGGTTGGGAACCTTATCGGAGGGATTCCACTGAGCTAGAGACTGTTCTGAGAAACACATGAGTCACCAAAACCCCCCCCCCCCACAAGCACCATGAGTCAGAGACCAACTCGAGCAATAACAGACACACACACACACACACACACACACACACACACACACACACACATACACATACACAGAATAAAATCATCCTCTCAGATTCTTACCTCACTCTTTCCCCAAAGTGCAGTTCCGTTACTTTTATTAAAATCAGACTCTTCCTTGTTCTTTTCCTGAATTTTATCAACAAATACCTACCAGGAAAGTGTGTGTGTGTGTGTGTGTGTGTGTGTGTGTGTGTGTGTGTGTGTAGCAGTGTGCCAGCCCTTGTCACCCTTTTCTCAGAGGTGGGGGGTGTTGTGTTAAATCCATCTGAAGGGATGTGCCTTCACGGTGTGTTGCAGAGATTTATGACCGGAAACACAGCGAAGAGGAGACCGTGTGAACCGTCTAGGGTGACAATACTGTGAAAAGAAGGGAGCAAGGGGGGGAGGAGGGGTGAGGGGCTGGATGGGTGAAGGACTGAGCAGAGGGAAAAAGGGGGCATAACCATAAACATGATACACAAGCTGTGTTAGTATCTTAAAGTGTTCCTTCACCTGCAATCTTTTAATAACAAATACTCACGGACTGTTGAAAGGTGGCTGGTAAAAGCTGATATGTAGTGTCATCTTTCATATGGACCTTTTGCACCAAATAGTAATTAGGAATTAAACTGGAAACTAACACGGCTTATCAACCAAGTAGTTCCAGGAAGGAAGGAGGAAGTAAAATGAGAACTATACATAAGTCCCTTTTGTGCATTCCTAATAACGGATTAGATAACGGTAACGGTTTTCACACACAAGGAAACAATAACATTGAGTCATTGTGTAAGACTTGCAGATGTGGAAATATTTTGCTTGTTTTTAGGCTATACCATGAATATATCAGGAATTCAGCTACATTACTTCCGTTTTAATCCCAACCCTACTCCACATGGTGATATTAGCAACAGCCACTTCTTGCTTTTACTTTGGATAAAGACAGATGTTGAAGCAGTTTTGAGGCTTGTGTTTGATCAGGGAGACCAGAACGTGATCATACGGCAGTACTGCAGACTCTGCACACATAGTTGTAAAGCCACCAGAAGGACTAACTCCAGAGATGAGTTAACACTGGAAACAGGTTCATCTGGTGGAAATACAGAAAAAGTTCCAGAGTTCCTAAAAGATTGCTGGGTTCCTGGAAAAGAAAAGCAACTGTGGTCAGATTACACTCATGTCGGTTACAATGGATTCCAGTGGTGATAGGTTTTCACAGCAGAAGAAAGGGATCAAAATGATTATAGAAACTTGTGAAACCACTCCTGCAGCACAATTTGCATACTATGCTGCTCAGTATGTTGCAAACATATTGTGTTGTGCCAAAATATGGCTGTACACACACTGCTGTTATTTGTAGCTCTTCACATTTGGCACTTGAGACTATGTTGGCTTAGTGAGTCTTAAAGCTGCTAACCGTGCTCGCTTTTATTCTGCCATGTTTCGGGAGACGATGGCAGTTTGAATATACTGAGCAAACTGATGAATTGTGGAGGAGTAGGTGAAGGCTAGTGCTGGGTAGGTTAAAATCACTTAACTGGAAGTCGCTTTGGATAAAAGCGTCAGCTGAATGACATGTAATGAATGAAAGCATCTCGGCCTGCTTAACTGCTATCTCCATCAAATACTCCATGCTCAAGCTTCACCACATCACAGACTTTATGGGTTGTAGCTGCTGCAGTAGTGCGTCGATCCAGCACATTCTCACTCCCAGCGCGTCAAGAAACGATGTTTGGTCAGGTGCCTTTGGCGTTTAGTACTGATGCAAAAAGTCTCCTTTAACGTCTCAGTCAGACGCAGTGGGGCTTCCTTTTTGGCGTCATTTTACGACGTGCTTGGTCAGGACTCTTGGCGTCACTTTTTGAATCTCTGGGTCAGGACCGATTTGGCGTCATTTAAAAAATGTACATTTCAGTGACACACGGGACAGGACAGGACACGGACCCCGTCAGACATGCAAATAGACCCACTGCATAGCTGAACACCCGACTCATCCCACCCATCCACACACGCACAATGCCCCCTTTTTTTGCAGCTTGGGTTGCCTTGACAGCAACATCAACACTATATTATCAGAATGGCTAATAACCACGACGTTAAAGGGTGATTTTTGCGTCGCTATCTGACACTGAGAGACACTGACTAAGTGTCAGTATTTGAGGAGTTGGGAATGAGAACCGGTTGGTCCGTCGCATCAAATCAAAGAGGCTTGCGGTGATTGGCTGCAAGCGAAAACCATACAAATAGTATTTTTTTTCACGTAGGTACATGGAGACATGGACCTACACCGGACCCTACGGCGTAGCCTGACGTGCACCTCCCGAAAAATGTAACTGCACGTCGCTCGGCCGCAGCTTGGTAGCATTGCATTTCCCCCGACTCATTTCCTGGTTCTCCTTCTCCATAAACAACATGAAATCAAGGCCAGGGTTAACTTTTCCTTCTACAGATTTCCCACCTTGGTCAGTAAGAACAGGGGAGACACTTTGTTTCTCTCACTTTGACTCTAGAGTCGGTGCTCGCTCCGAAGATAATCATCGTCACTCTCTCACTTTCTCTACCACACACTCCCCACGCACACACACGCCAGCCCTGCTATTCTCTCAAAGAGATCGAAGCAGACCCCAACGCACAAGTTTAAACTTCAGGCCACTTACGTAGGTTATGGTGAAAGCTCTGCGTGGAGCCTCCGCAGAATTATAAATCACGCTTGACTCTGTTTTTCCTGGGTATGTGGAAGACTTAAGTGCACGGATTTGGCAGGGGTTTAGGGTTTCTCCATCAAGAAAATGTTTGTTTTTCAATTAAAAAAAAATGCAATTTTACATAATTTTGACCATTATTATCACCTCATTACTTTACGACTTGATTACCATATCTGTGTCTAAAAGGTTGGAAAAGCTTCCAAACCATCTCACATCTAAAGACATCCATCTTACATCTTAAGACAATCTGTCATAATGTCACTGAGTTTTTAGTTACAGACTATAAGATTTTGCCACCAAGACTTAAAACTTACGATAATATCAAAGATTTTGGAAATTTGTCTGCAACAGCGGAATCACCTGAAAAGTCATTTGGTGTAAGGTCGGCATGTGTTACCCAAAAAACTTGGGTCCTGCGCCTACCCCTTATAATGTTAGGGAAACTCCTGGCACTGTGTTATTTCGGTTACAGCCCTAGTGAAGAGGGTAGTGAAGGGTACGCTCAAAACAAAATGGTTTGTACGATGTGTCGTCTGACCATGTCTGAAGGGATACGTGCTTATAGCTCAAAGACGGGTTGAAAAGCCCTCTGTGAAATCCTGAAGACTGCCTCACCTCCGCACACCTGATCGATCGCTTTGTGAAGTGGACCTGGTTGACTGTTTTCGAAAGTTGCAGAAAATTGTCTGACGCTTTTCCACTCAGAATTCTTTATTGGAATCCATTGGAATCTACATGAAGGGCAAAAGTCAAATTTGAACAACCACTTTGTCAAGTCTACAGTGAGTTGTGATGTTCTTGTAAGGGTCAACTATCACAGGGGAAAAGTCACAAGCATGTATGTGTGTGGTTTCCAGTGTATATGTTGTTGGTAATATGAATGCCCCAGCACTGTAGGAGAAGGTCGGGCAGTGTAAGCCCTAACTCGGCTACAGAGAAACCTATTTTTAGCAGCAGTTATATGAATTGGCCCAGTATCCCAGTTCAGGCCATGCATGCCTAACACTGACCCACTCATTACACCCCTCAAAGTCTCACACTCACTCTCACTTTTCCTTTCTCTCACTGTCACTCCTCGGTTCTCTCTCTTATTCATTGTTTCGCCCACCCATCATTACCCCCATTGTGCCCTGCCTACAGTCATCCACCCGTCTTTTGTTCTGCCTGCCCGCTCCATCATTCTGTCCATCCTGCCCTTCCGCCCACCTGGCTTTTCCTTCCTTGTTTGGCCAGGAATCACCCCGCAGAGGGTTGTGAATGGGACGACAGTGTCTGCGTCTCTCTGTGTACTCTTTCAGAGTTTAGTGTGTGTTGAGAGGAAGAGGAG